>NW_003210828.1:71776-105860 GCF_000006405.1 Perkinsus marinus ATCC 50983
GAGGAACAATGATTATCTCCATGGGTGTTGAGGCTGCGAACTCCGAATCCGAGGAAGATAGTGACATGGTCGAGCAAGTGTGTGACAGCTGGAAAGAAGGCACTGAGTCTCGGGCGAGCAGAGTTGAGTTACTAACGCCAAAGCAGAGGCATGCTGGTAGAAACGTATGTCAAAACTCCTTGACGGGCGATGGAATACTGGACACCATATTCAACTGGACATCTATTGCTTGCTCTTTCGGACATTCTCCGGGGGAAGTTGGGAGTACATCTCTTCCCGTTCTCTCTTCCGCTGGTGAGAAACCTATGCCACGAGTTCAACGCTGGGCCCGCGCCAGAGGCGAGTGCTTTCTCCGCAAGCCGCAAGCAATCCTACATGGCAATGAATATCTGAGCGGCATACTGTGGCGTTAGTGCTGCATGAGAATTTGAAGCCATGACACCATCACACTAGACCGAAACACATTCTTGAATTCATAAAGATGACGTACTAGGCCATCTCTTGCTCAGTCAGCTCCTGGTATTATAGACGAGACCCATTCTACGGGCTCACATATAGAAGGTGGGATTTTGTCAGCAACAACCACCTGCTTCAGCTTCGTTTAAACTTGTACTTACTGCTCGTTTTGAAGGAAGCTTTTCGTGGGGTGTCTCTCATGAGAAACTAGCCGTGATTTTTAACTCGACATCAAGGCTGGTGTCGCATAACTCTCCGCCGGTGTTGAGGAACTCCTCGCCGACATGCGGTGACCAATAATACGACACTAAGCCAAGATGGCTACGGAACCTCAATACTAGAGACTTACAGCGAGAAACGTAGGTTCTAAGAACCATACGATTCGCTATATAAGGAAAAGCGCACGCCCAATAATGCTACGTGCTTCACGATCTCAATACTCTAGTAAATACGTCAAAATACGTCACAGCTGGCTTTCCGTGAGGGAAGAAGAATGAGTTGCAATCGACTATATCCGTTACGAGCGGTTATTCAGCATGCGCGAAATATTCCGAAGTTGGGGAATAATCCGCCGCGCATAATCGTCAGTTCCCTGTGCAAGACTGGATGCGAGTTAGCAAATCGGCATGCTAGACGAGACCTTGCACGATGACCAGCGATTATTGGAAACTCCCGAGAAGGCTGAATCGAGTACGTGTACTTGAGGAACGCATCTGTGATCCCCATTTCATGTCAGTGACACGGTCCAGGTTGGGTAATGTTGACCTCAGCACTTACATCCAAAGTACACCGAATGCAGCAAGGCTTCGAGCAGGGAACGATGCAGATAGCCTCGGCTCCACGGCTGAAGATGCAGTTGACACGGTAGACTCGCTGGGAGCTTACATTCGCTCCATGAGCTGGAGTTCGACAAATCATAGTGTGGGGATGCAGGTACGAACTAAAGTTGCCAAGATTGAAACGAGGATTGGCAGGGGCGGACTCGGCACCATTGACTCGTGTGCGACGACGAGGGAGTTTCTTCGACGGAGTTCGGTAGTGCGCAACAGTCTTGATGAAATGTTCAAGGACAGCAGTCCGCGGCTGACTCGTAGCGAAGGTGAGTCGCATGATCGAATAAGCATTTTCTAGAAGTACGGTGATGAGTAGCTCGTGCGCACTCGCATTCAGCATGTGGTGTATGCGCATGAATTGGTTCTGAGTCAATAGTCGAATATCGATTAGCAGTTGATAATCACGGCAGGGACTGACCTCCAGGGTAGTCAATGAAGTAGCTTTGGGATCCATTTGTTGGGTTCCCATCAACACGTGTGTCACAAAGGACTTCAAATCGAATACTGAAGTCGGTCGAGAGATCCAAGCCAAAAGTAGACATGCGGAATCTTTGCTTATTCTACGAGGTGCACGCACTCCAGGCTCGCGGACAACGCCAGTAGATCCATGGATTGGGTCTGCTAGACGGATATCCCTCTGCGCTGCCGACTCTAGCAGCGAGAGCGAGGTAAGAACACAACCCGGAGTCCATTGGCTTGATTAATTGTGCATTCCAGATGTTTTCTGATAGTGAGGATCAAACGCCGTCCCCGAGCAAATCACGGCGGCTTCGTAGGAGAGGCAGTAAGTACCCTCTGTTGATAGGTATTCACACGCCATTTCGGAATCAGATCTTTACGAGGAGCCGTACGGTGGGATACATACAATGTAGTGTCATTGTTTCTACATAAAGTTGAAGTCTCGCTCCTGATACAGGTACGAGAGTGCATTTGATCTAGATTGGAGCTCGGAACCACACATTATGACGCACGATGTCGAACCCTCTAGCAGTACTGCGAGGATTGGGTATCGACACAGAACGGAAAAATGCAAGTCTGGCTACTCCGCTCATCCAGCTCGTGATGATGTGAGCGAAACCAACGTACGATATCATCCGCGGCCCAGTGCAGCCGACGCTTGAGCTTTTCAGGCATCGGGGAAACAGCTCTCGATGACGAACGTGTCCACACCGAGTGTGGATATTCAGAGGTAGTCATGAGCATCATCAAGTGTGAACACGACGCCCCTTCCAGACGACCACGCCTCGTGCAATTGCGAACTCTCTCTTGGAGCGCCATCTTCGCTCTCTTAGTTGTTTTGATATGTAGTCTCATGATACTGGCATACTACATGGGGATGCGTAGAGGTCTTCAGGAAGCCGGGAGGTAAGTTCTAGATGCTAGACATTCCCGTTTGACCGTGTACTTTGAACCAATCAAGATGTTCGAAGGTAGCTCAATCAATCCGAACCCGTTCATCAATAAGGGGCCGTCATGAAATTATGACCGGTCCCACTTACTACGATGACCAATTTAAATATCGTTCGTTCGTTCGTTGTGGCCGGATGCGCTTCCATAGGTGTCACTCTCGTCTCGAGGACCTACTCGAGCGCCTGGATCCCATGGACTTCTGACTGAGTGATCATTCTGACTGATTCACTGACTTCAGTGTTCAAAACGTACATTATAACAATTCTGCGAAGCCTGCAGCAACTGCATTCTCTTCAACTCCGATTTGTAATAACTGTAATATCATGTTGATTATTTAATGTGCCGAGCTTCGAATTGGTCAAGTGCATCAATGATAGGGAATCTGAAGAGTCGATGCAGAACGCTTACGTCATGGATAAGTTCGATAAGAGGAAGTCCTATTGTTTGTTATTTAGCCAAATTCGCTCAGCTAGGACAGATACAGTGTCACCGCCGAATGACCTGTCGTTCAGCAAACATTGCTGGTGATCTAGTCGTACAGGGAGGAGGGAAGGTTGACGGAGGGTGCGGAGTTTCAAGCTCCAGAGTAAGGGTCTCTACATGGTTTCCACATGACTACGAAGACCTTAAGCTCTCACGAGTCAACTCCACCACATATGAGCTGGAGCGGGAACTTACCTACAACCTGGGTTAGAGACTCGGACGTACACATATCCTGATTTGTATGTTTTCTGGTAGGTATTCGCGTCCCCCATGTCGCTAATTCATCTCTGGCCTTGATGAGCGAATCTTTCAACTTATGCACTAAGTTGCAACTAGTATCGCTCGCGTGATAGTCGCCCCAATGAAATAGCTTAATCGCCTGCGAACTAAAACGCTACACGTTTACAATTTTTGTACCAACCATGCTGAATGTTTGACCATGAAGATCTTTTCGGAACGGCTTCCACGCTAATACTCCAAAGGTTATCCCTATCTGCCTAGTACTCTTCTGCAGTCAGCGTGGTCACCTGACGCTGTCAGCAAGCAGTTAGCTCCCTCGACAGAATCTTCCTCTCATATCAGCGTATATGAAATATTCACGACCCCACTCCGCGACCCCGGCATCTCTTGACGCGACAGTGGGTTGGCGGTGGGATATAAGCTTCTCGAGATGCTGAGTTATGTGTATGCCTGTGGATTTATACATGTGGATGCTCAAGCAGCAAGTATTATTACCAGTTTTTCCAAGCACGAAGTCGCATGGGAAATAGCGCATCGTTTTACGATGACGTAAGTGATCTTCATGGAATAGGCGGAAGATCAATCACACAAGGTCGATGCCGACGACCACTCCCGTGGGTGCGCCTGTCGAAAGCAATGACAAGGCAGCCATATCCATAACAACAGCAGCCGGAGTTCTCGAACATGACCTGATTTGTATGCTTTGAGAGCTTCACGATGATCACCGCAACTGCTGAGATTACGTGTGAGCTCGGGAATCATACTTCCTCGAGTCAAGGAACACTGGAGGGCGCACTCGGAATTACTCGCTCTGGAACGTCGTAGCTGACTCAACCCGTGTCCAGGACAATAACGCCTGTATCGTCAAATTTGCACTCGAAATCGCTAAATGTGGTTGTTTCCATGCTGAGTCAAAGATCCAACTCCTTCAGTCACCGGTGTCATTGAAGCGACTAAGTGAACCAATCGTTGGCAAGAAACTTTTTCGGTATTCCAGGAATGTACGTGTAAATGACGTTGTGACACCAATCGGCCTCAGCATGATCACTCAACTAGCGAAGGCTTGATCATATGAGTTCGGACCTTACCATCTGAACCCGAGGAGAGGATAATCTGAGAGAAAAAAACAGCTCTAATGTGATCAGCTGCGGGGGCGGCAAGAGCGAGTACCTTATCATTGCACCAAGTGCAGCCGGTCACCGCGGTGTCTTGAGGCAGATCGCATCTCTGTAGCGGCAATCGAGCCGATCGTGAGTCATAGAGCCTGACGGTCCCGTCGAGAGAGCTCGTGGCCACTAGATAGTCACTCCTCGGATTCCACGAAACCTGAGTAAATCGTGAGAATAAGCGTCCGGATTTGTTGCAGCATAGCACGATTCTAAATATGCCTACTTACCCCTGTTATTGAACGCTCATGGGTTCTGTACTGCTGAGTGAGTTCAAGCTCATCCTTGGAAGAGCGTAAATCCCAATATGCAACACGGCCATCATCGTGGCCTGTACAAACTCCTGATCTGTTCGATGAGATGGCCAGAGCAGTTGCCGCCCTGAATTACCAATAATGAAGGTCGCAGTAACAAGTAAATATAGGATTTTCTCCAAAGTACGCAGCACCCCTAACGATAAATACGGGCGAGCTGTGCTCTTTTTGACGCAAAACCCTCAAACGGCCGTATTTCCTCACCTCCCGCAAGGAAGAACTGCATGCCGCTTGGCAGCCAAGATATCCCATAGCGCAAGAGTGCTGTCCAAAGACGCTGACATAACAGTTTCTGTGTTGACCTTCACCAGCCTGTGAAACAATAATAGCCACAGATAGAGACCTATCAGCGACGCCTACCTCGTAACACCGCAAGCCTCCATGTGGTGATCGGCAAAGACTACCCGCGGACCGGCAACGTCACGGGACGACTCTGAGAGGGAAGTATACACTCATAAGACAAGATCCCCCGGGTCAATCGACCTCACCAGAGGGAACATTATATAAGGCGAGGAGTCCACCAGCATCGCCAGCAACGACTATGCTTCCATCAGAAGAGATTGTGAGTGCTGTCACCGCTGCGACTCTGATGAAGAGAAACCGACTTCCTACCAACTCCCACCGGGAAGAGCGTACCCTCCCTTAATCCCATTGTTTGCACTCGAGACGAGCGCCGGAGGCTTGCCGCTCTCATCGAGAGCATAAAATCGAACCAGTCCATCCCGACTACCTACATCCAAGACACATCACCTTCATTGAGTGATAGAGCAGAACTAGCTCACCAGTAACCACAGTGTCCTCGCGTCCAGCAAGTGCCAAGACCGAAGTGTCCGAGTCGCGCTGCCCGAAGAGCTTGCGATGACCCTCAGATGTGTATAGACTCCACGAGCCTCGAATATACAGAGCCACATATAACAATATGTCACGGTTAGCTAGTATCACCTTTCATCGATCCAGTAGCATAGACCCCCGACTGTGTACCCTCAAGGAGTTCAATGCAGGAAAGCCACTCATCCTCTTGAGTAACCTCAGCGGTCTCGGGCTCTGGCATCGCCAAAACATACCTATATCGTAGGACATAACTTCAAGAATGAGAATAATATACAAACTACTCTATGTTGCATGCAACTTCGCTAGAGAGGCCGTATTGCTTGTAGAAATCTGCGAGGCTAGTCCGCAAGAACTGTCCGTTAATGATGAAGTCAAACACCACTGGCTCTTGGAATGAGAGCAAGTCATTGAGCATGGCAGATAGACCTGCACAGAGTCTTCATAGAAGAGAACAAGTTCGACTGAAACCCCTTACCGGAACGGGAGAGGTCGCCTTCCAGAACAATAGGGTCTTCAGGGATATGATATTCCTCAGGCAACCTCGTCATGAAAACCCCTTCCACCTGATCACCAATCATAGCTGAGCATTCCGATACGGACCCGCATTGTAGTACCTGCGTTATGAGTGCGGGAGCTGCTGGTTCCCCTCCTTCACCGGGGACATCATTCATATCGGCAGCAGGTGACGATTGAGCCATGAGGAATGTATGACTCTGCAAGGGTCATGAGTAGAGTTATTCGATCTCATAACGAGAGCCCGAACACGTTCCCACGTCGGTACAGCTTGAGCACTGTAACGCAAGGGTGAAGGTCAAAGAAGAAAGCTGAGTTAGATTGAAATATTCCTGAGCACACGGACAGGTGGAAGAAAAGAATGAGAAAAGCATGAGCTACACCAAAGAATATCCCGTGAAACCCCGAAGAGGACAAGAGCATTCAGCTGGAAATGAATGAGGATGAGCGTGTCTCGGAATCTCGCTTGGTGAGCGATAAACGATTCACTTAGTGATTGATGAGGTGAGCGATAGAACCTTTAACATGTCACCAAGTCAGCCTTCCTTAGTCGAGATCCGCCTAGTAGACGCTACAGTGATTCCCAAAGGAGTCATAAATTCCAACTGTAGGAACCAGCCTACTTCCGAGGCTGGTTCCCTCATATCAGGGAGCCAGACTTATACCCTTATACCTTACGCCTACCCCAAAAACAATCCTACATCCTCCCGGCGGAAACCAAACCCAACCAGTGAGATCATATTCCGTGCGGAAGCGCTGAGAAAACATCTACTTGAGCTCTACGAGAGTCTCTATCACTCATCCCCACAACTACCATCAACTGTAGTTCCCATAGTAAGATCCTCTTCAATTCCCTGGCTACAGTGACGGTCACTATAGCCACAATGATGAGTGATGAGTGTTACAACGTAATAAACCTCCATGGACATGCACGATTCATGCGAGTTGCATAAAGGCGAGCGGGGTATGAATCACAAGCTCAGCGAAATATGGATATGTTACAGCACCCAAGCTAAGTTAGACGTCAATGGATTTGAAATTTCTGGTTCAATTTGACATGTTGTTTGTGATTATGTGTTATAGATTGAGAGTCTGTTTGGCAAAATTTCTCGTTTAGGAACAGGAAGTTCCTATTAGGAACACTTGAATGTTGTTGAGTTATCCTTCGTGTACACCACCGAGTTTACGCAAGAAACTCGCGGAGCGATGCGATCAAGTTCCGGATTTCTCGCTGTCTAGCATTGCACAATTGATCTCCGCCGCATTGTCATCACATTTGCTTAAATCAAGCTGAAAACTCGTTTGAAGTAACGTTGACTGCTCTCCAAGCGAGGCATCTGACGCGAAGCGCAGAAAAGTCATGGTCGCTCCGAGGAGTGGAGTAATTGTGCATATCTCCAATTTACTTTTTCAGTAAGGTTCTCAATTTGCTGTGATGGCGATACAAGAGTTGATGTGGCGCCCTATCAGCGTATTGGAAGCGATAATCTTGTGGGCTCTGAAGACTCAATGCAGCTGTGCGAGTAAGGATATTAGTATATTTCAGTTCATGATGGTGTACTGCGGCGTGGCTCTCGCGGTGACTCCTTTCGTCTTGTCCCCGTATGGTTTATGCTATTCGGGAGCGGAGGAGCGAACAGATAGTCTTTCTCAGTTATGACTGAATTACACTATCATACTGGAATAAGAATGCGTGCGTTCTCTGAAGTGGGCTCTTCGCAACAATGCTTTTCAGTCTAGGTTCACCATTGACACCAACGAATTTGTATCTCGCGGAGCCCACACCTTCCAAGGAAGGCATCCAGTCCTCTAGCTGGTGAGTGAGTCAACTGGTAGAATGACGGGATTACCAGCATGGCCTTTCAAGGAAGGCATCCAGTCCTCTAGCTGGTGAGGTGGAGTCAACTGGTAGAATGACCGGGATTACCAGCATGGCCTTTCAAGGAAGTCATCCAGTCCTCTAGTTGGTGAGGTGGAGTCAACTGGTAGAATGACTGGATTACCAGCATGGCCTTCCAAGGAAGTCATCCAGTCCTCTAGTTGGTGAGGTGGAGTCAACTGGTAGAATGACTGGATTACCAGCATGGCCTTCCAAGGAAGTCATCCAGTCCTCTAGTTGGTGAGGTGGAGTCAACTGGTAGAATGACTGGATTACCAGTATTCTCTCGACTTGGCATTGAACAGTATCGAGACGCAGTCACCTGCAATTCTGTTGCAGGTGGTCTGACTTGATTGAGACAGGCTTGGCGTTGGAGGATCGAATAGCGTATCACACTGTTGATGTTTCAGTTTAGTGGAACACTCTAGGTCCGCAGATATCCGGTATGGAAAATGATTCTTACCATAATTGCGGTTCGATTCGCTGTGTCATCGGTCCGAACCCCGATTTGAGCTAAGCTGGGGACTGATAGGAGACTGGTCTATTTCATACAGCCCGTTCAATTTCACCCTTTTACTGAGGCTAGAGCCATGAATTGGGATAACCAGCTCTCGAGCACTTCGACGAGTATCTAGGATTTGCATCCGGTGCTTGTGGGTAAACCTCACACCCACAAAAGATCCTCTCCAAGACCCATCCGCGATAATCTGCTGCATAAATAGTGACTCGCTTCTGCAGTGTCCTTGAGTTCCATGACAGCACATTCATCACAGCTCACACCCTCTTAGACTGGGTACCGCAGCTGAGCTCGTGACGGGGTTGTCACTATCTTAGCGTGTGTTTCCGCAGCTCCTCTGTTCATGAGTCACGAATCGTGACTCAGCCTTATGCAGTTTTTCCAGCTATTATGAAGGAAGTAACCTCATCTTTGATAACCCTGCGTCAAGATTAACGGTTGGTGAGCCGGAATAGCCCCTTAGTGCTCGAAGACTTGAAGTTCAAGTGCCTCGAATATTCTCTTATGTCTGGTTCGAAGAGCCGTAGCACCGAAACCATGATAGGCTATTCGTGCCCCATGAGTATGATCGCTTTGAACCCAGCGATTTCATTGGGTTATGAATGGTTTCCGGTATTTGAATAAACGCGCTGAGTGGGTTTGATTCTATTTCATGGATATGATGAGAATGCTGAGTTTCGCTACGGTGAGGAGGCATTTTTGGGCTACGGCGGTACAGAATCTTGCACAGTCTGCACTCTTCAGAGTAGCGTTCCGTCGGGAGGTTCCAGATCTACAGCTTTCTTGAGACTTTCAGCCCGATTTTTTCATCAATGCTTTTTCTACCTCTACCTCCTCGGCGATTTGTACAGGAGACATCAACATCCGCAGTAGAGACTGTGAGCCACACCACGGATAGAGTTCCTGTAGAGTCTGGTGTACTCGAGAGCGATGGGTCTTCCCGCCTTCGCTTGCCAATATTCGCCTCTGTTTCTATAAGCTCGCCATCCATGAAGATGGGTTCGTCATCAGCGAGTCCATCCGATCCTACTCCGAAGGACGAGGACGATTGGCTACGAAGGGCTTCTTTCAATGCCGTCAGAAATCAGCGCATGTGCTCGTCGCTGTCAGCTGACACTACGGTCAGGCATTCTGCCATTGATAACTCCGACAAGGATGACGGAGACGGTTTCTCTCGGAGTGTGTCCTTCGAGAACGAGAAAGACATTTCTTTCTATCACCTCAGCTCGCCTGTCGGCGAGGTGCTTAAGACGAAGATTTTGACTAAGACGTTCGATGGTTGCTCTGACTTGGATAGTACGAGGTTTGGCTCCGTGAGAGAGTTTGAATCCATCGAAGAATTGCTCATCTTCGCCCAACGCATGAGCCATCCTCCTGCAAGAACTCCAGGCAACCGCAAGAGAGTTGGCGCAGTTGACTCCGTTGCTAGTGGTAGCGTTGGATCATTCGAAACTTCTCCGAGTACGCATGAGCCATGCCGACCAGCTGTCAAACTCCGCCCCGCTCGTTTTGGTTTCGAAGAGGCAGTTGACATGGAGGACTACTAGTAGGATGGACATGCCTGTGTGGAAGTACCGTCAGCTATCGAGAGTTGTAACTTTCTCCTTTTCTGCTTGACCTTGTCATTGTAAAGGCTCGGAAACCTTATTTGTACTCGGCATCGGTACAACCGTTACTTTTTTCCGTCCCGTGCCCTTATCTAATCTTCTTCGCGTCACACACTTGCGCATCGCATCTTAGTCTCCGATTAGTTATAGTGAGTAGATTTTGATGCTGTGCGCGGGTTAGACTTAGAGCTCTGAACTTTGACCGCTGAATCTAGCCTAGTATTTCATGGAGTGGTGGGCCACTTGGCATCATGGGTTGCTACTTGTAGTAGGGTACTCTAAACTGTATTATAATCTCATTTCCCACCATCTGCTGCTAGCGTACAACTCATACTTGCGGCTCGCATTTGCGGTTGTATCATGTGCTCGAAGGAGCCTGTTGATAGCTTTGATATCTCAGTAGCTTCGAGTACCAACCATTCGTTCCGTAAATATAACTGTTTTGTGAGGATACAACCTCAAAACATACTGGTCCCATGGTCCGCGTGGTTTCTTGATGTCACATGTACATAGTTTCCTGTCATTAGATAGTGTGACCACATATTGCTATCCTTCGGCCTAGGTCATCTTTCGATTCTCTTATGTAAACTAGAAATGGTCTCTGAAGCTGTCGACCTTTGTTGCGCTGAGAGTTGCTGGCTCTAACTAGGTAGTAGTCACGGGATGTATGTCCTTGCGTCTCACAGTCTCTGGGCCAGTTTATCTCCTCTTGTAGTTGGGAAGATACCGCCTAGCGGAGTGCACTAACGGTTTCCATCGCAGACTGATATGGATGTACGAGTACAAGTCAACGATGCATGTGAGAGTCGAAGTTGAATGTGCATCTGATCGGAGAGAAAACTAGAGGGCAGTTGATGGTGGCTTGGGTCGATTTTTGTGTACAGCCCCATATTCGAAGTCCAAGACAGAATTAGCAGAGTTGGTCTGGAGTTTGGTGAGGATACTCACCAAGTTCACGTGGAACTTATCTACCACAAGTGAGTTGGCGTATTGTACCCCACCAGTTCAGGCCTATCAGCTCAGTCTTTTGGTTAAGCCTGTGCTCATTGAGTAACAAATGCGAGCCTCTCTGATAAGAGTGTTGTTTATTCGGCACAGGCTTTCCGAAGATAGAGGGATTGGGATCATGATATCAATCTTACCGATGTTAATTACCATCTGGACTTGGTAATAGCGGTTGAGCAAGTTCACGAGGCAGACCGGGAGCTCTTTTTTCCACTACAACAGTAGATGACGTAGTCTTGAAGCGTTGAGCATTTTGCTGAGCTTGTACGGCAGCAATTTAGTCAGAAAATGAGTCAAACCGATGCAAACAAATTATACACACCGTAGACTACACTCCCGAAAGCCAAGAACTAAGCCCCTGGTTAGTGTCAATGTTGGACATAATAAACCAAGGGGTGTCGAATTTGGATGTGTATTGTCAATCTTGGATCCGAAATTTCCCACTCATGCCGAACACGAGTACCTGATGTCATTCTCGGATGTGCCACTGACATTGTTGTCTATGCGGTTGTCAAGTTTGCACGGGAGAAAGTGTAGTCGCCGCATCAATCACAATGGCTGATTCTCTGAGTTTCAGTGTGTCATCTCTTGATCGACTGATGTCAGCAATGTCAGCAGAAGTTCTGCATTGCTGACTTCTGGCATCTCCAGCCAGGCCTACTCCCGGTGGTAGTCTACCACATGCTGAATCAGTATGTGCTGACACCGAATTATGAACTGGGGTGGAAAGTTGAAGAGATTGATGACCCGGTGGTATTGATCAATCATTCAAAACATTCTCCTCGTCGAGTTCATATTGATAGATTGGTACTTATTCCTACTGAAGTTGTAGAAGGAGATAATATTGTAGACGATGATGGTCTATGGTTGGTAGATGATAATCCTGATGTTGGTGTGACATCATTAAATACAACTCCAGATATTTCTTTGTTGAAGACTCCCGAAGCTGATGTATCAACTGAAGTTGATACAAAGTAGTTACTGTTGAAGTCAAGACTTGACTGTCAAGTCCGATCCCCTAGAACGTGCTACGTATGTTGGTCGATATGCTCCACGTGATAGATCTAAAGATAGAAGACCAGTGCGTTATTCATAAGTCAGGCGTTATACTGATGTATGGGTATCTTTCCATGAGAAGAGGGGGCGGATGTAAGGACTTGTGTCACTGTCCCATTTGTGGTACAACTGTCCTTGAGCTAAGCTGTGCTAGATATTCATATATTCTATAATACTATAAGTAACGTAAGAATAAGTTATTCATCCCTCGAGTCGAGCGGATTGTGTTAACGGTTACACTGTCGAAGAGCGAACCGTCAGTGAATGATCGCAGAGAAATATCGGAGGTTACTGGAGTGTAGAGTTCTCTTTGGGTGCATTTCCGTCACTCTCTCCTCCGATATTGAGTCGGCTCTTACAAGATCCTAACGCGATATTCTCTACATCTCGGCATTCCGTCCTCTTAGGTGACGAACAAAACAAAAACTGTACACTCTTATTTCCCCATTTACAGCGAGCACAGCACGTAGCAAGCGTCAATATTGAAACACTTTGAAGAACAGTGGTCTTTGACGCTCTTCAAATATCTGATCAAGTAAGAACTATAGACGGTTCAGCTGACGGTGACTGGGCGCTTCGCTCGGTTGATGGGCCTAGAGTGGCGGTGGTGAATGTAACGGTAACAGTGAGTATACGAGGGCACTCACAAGAAACGCTGAGCTGATCGGGATCCATAGAGCCTGGTGGGCGGCCCAGTGGGCCGGGCCCACCAGGCTAACGAATCAAGCCTATTGTCAGGGCCCACCGTGGGGATTGTCAGTGAGGATGTCAGTCGCACCCAAGATCGTTCGTAGAAGGATCGTTCCCATCATCTCAGAAACTATTTGTTCGTCCGTCAAAGTTGCTAGTGTGAATTGAATTCAGCAGGTATGAATCAAGAATTTACTAAATTCTCGATTCATTATGAATCATTCATACCTGCTCATCCTATCGCTCGTATTTTCGCTCTTGGCATTCCTCCCAGCTTTCATTTTGCTTACTATTTTAGACTTGACTCTGGGGTTGATGCCGAGAGTCTGATCAGTACATGTCTATGAACCGTGTGTATTATCGCCGGTAACTTATTGATGAAAACATCTTCCAATGGGACTCCCATTGGAAGATGTTTTCATTATGGACTCCCATTATGGGAGATCCAGATGGAACTTTGGGCCGACTGGCTTCAGCCTGTAATGACCTCGATTGTGTTGTATAACTCGGATCGTTCCATCACGTTCATTATGGTGATGAGTTTCAACGATGCATTTGAACTACGTCAGTCATCGACATCATTATTGTCATGGTTTTCCCCACCGATCAAGAACCGGACAGAGCGAAGCCTCGCGACCTGATGGGTGCTGCTTGCTTCTGAGTCTGACGAGTCACTGACATCAATATGCATCTATGAGAAAACGTTTCCGCCAGCCATCACTGCATAGTCATCGTACAGGACTATAAGTAGTACAGATCGTTTTAGTTGCCGTACGTTGTGCGCAGGGTTTGCCCTTTGGGCGGGCAAGCGTCAAAATTTCGCGGAAAGGAAATTTTATCACGGAAAATTTCGAAAACGGTGGAAATGGAAATTTCCGTGTAAATCTCGCACGCCATGCGGGCGCGCGAGACATGCGATCAGCCAGGTATGCCCACCGGACCCAACGTATGCCACTTCCGGGCCCAACGTATGTCATGCCAAATAGGGTGGTTTGAACCAGAGAAATCGCGGCCCTTCGGCCCGCTATAGTAGCCATGTCATCTTAGGGTGATATACGAGTCTGGCCGAGGCTGGCCGAGTTCTGCTTCAGTTTGTATCCTAGGTAGCTGAGTCTACTGTTCTGGGTCGAACGTGAGCAAAAGCTTGGGCTCTTAGAGGGGAAATGAGATATTTCATCTCGTTTTTCATCCACCATAATCATGCTGAATTACGGGAGAAAGTGATCGATGTCTACGCCCTATGGCCCATAGGGCCCAAACCCATAGGCTATGGGTCTCCACCTCGGATACCGTCCATCATGCTGGGGCTCAGCAGCTTATGATAAGCAGCTCATGGACGATAAGCTGCTTATCCAAAGTGACGCAAATTCGTGCGAGTTACAGCTAACGTGTGAATGCGAAGATTACCGCCGAAGATGTACTCGATAGAACGCAAGATATGGTGGACTTAGTCCACTGGACTACAGCCAAGTAGGTCGATAGCGCCAACCGTGAAAATAACTGAAGCTACGCCGACACTATTCGACTCTCTCGAGAGAGAACGCAAGATTGCAAGATAGTTGGAGAATCGCTAACTCTTGAGAGGCTCACGCGCACGCCCACCTGATCGATATCTGAGGGTAACCGCAAGATGTATTCATAGTGACCAGTAGACACCTGCGAACGCCTTCACTAGCTTTATTCGGCCATTATGAATGAATCTGAACTACTTCTCTCCTCTCTATTACCCTGGGCACGATTTTTTGGGCATTTTAGCAAATTTCCAAGAATTTCCAGCCTCAACGGAAATTTCTGAAATATTCTCGAAAATTTCCTTCGGAAATTTCCGCCCGTGCCCAAAGGGCAAACCCTGGTTGTGCGAACGCCACAAGGAGAGCCCGAAAGCACTCGCCAGTTAGCTGTCTGAAGGGAGAAAGACAATTCGGATAGCGCGATAGGGTTTACTACTCATTGAGTTTGAAAAGGTTGCATGGATCTCCGACACCAGCCGTACAAATTGTTTGACGCGTAATTTACGCGTCAACAATTGTACCGGCGTACATTTACGCGGCGTAAATGTACGCTGCTACATCGTCTTGAGAACGGTAGTTGAACCAGTAACGCTCCGGAGAGAGGTTTTGCCTCAGCGCTAGAGGAATCTTTGAATGACAGCCTAAATACAAGATTTTTTGGAAACAGAACATTCTCGCAATGAGAACTCCGATAGTATCGCAGAAATGATATGGAGAACAAGATTTACGACTACTAGATGTTCGGAATTCTCACCCTTGGATTTATCGAATATCGCATACCTTCATTTCGGAAGAAGCTCATAAGAGAGCTCATGGCTCCGTCAAGTCGCAATGCAGTCTCATTTGTTTTGTTGAAGTTCTCGACACCAGGGAGCATGCTGGACATCGCATTCGGACTCTGCTCGGTCGTGTAATCTTGGCTATGAGTCGGACGGCAGAAGGAATTCTCTGCCTCCCAGAGCTTGGATGAGCCTAAGAAATGAACGCAGCAGTCGCAGGGATGCCATTGACACCTCAGTTTCTACCTGTTCCTCACCAACCTGTGGGAATTTTCTGACAATATAGGTGAGTCTGCAATAGTGTTCAAGTGCTCTTCAACTACTGCCAGCCCATCAAAGAAGGAAACTGTCGCTAGATGTCGCTTGAGCCTAGAAATCGACCGCAAGAGTCTATTCAAGTCTCTCGCTCTCTGATACTTTTCAGCGCAGCCTATATAGGGAAATGATGAGGCATGTCGATCATGCATCTTGGACGACAACCAGACGACAGACTGGGCTAATAGGACAGTCCTGTCAGGACTTCAGAGATTCAGTATTTCACAATAACCGATAATCGCCAAGAGGGTTGCCACAGAGAACTAGTGGAATCCCCAGTCTGGTGTTACTGGTGACAGTAGCAACCCCCTTCTATTCTCTACTTTTTCCAGACTTTCGTGTCAGTCATTCCATTCAGCAACTTTTTAAGATCCGCCCAGTTCCCCACCGCACCACGAAGAGAATCGAACAATTCTCATCAATTCAATTGATGATAGACACAGGAGTCTCAGCGTCCACCGAGGCAATGTCAGCTCCGCAGTAAATAGGTGAATTTTGCATTGAGCACCTCGAGCTGTAGAGTTTAGCGCACAATGATGCACTTGAGCACGCCAGTTGGAGATCTTCGAACTGAGCTCCATCATCAAAGAATAATTCCACGAGCAGAGCGTCGATTTGCTACGCCGGAAGTTGAAGAACCCGGATATGAAACGTTGGCGTTTGCATCCACAACACTAGCCCGTGCATCCCAGATATAGGATCTGGCGATCCTATATCTGGGCAACCACGCACAATTCCCTCCACAATTGGTAGTTGAACAGGGAGAGACTGCAGATTCACACAGGCCACGATCATTAAATTTAATTCCACGAGCAGAGCGTCGATTTGCTACGCCGGAAGTTGAAGAACCCGGATATGAAACGTTGGCGTTTGCATCCACAACCCTAGCCCGTGTATCCCAGATATAGGATCTGGCGATCCTATATCTGGGCAACAGACCAGTGTCATTACTGGTGAATGCAGTGACGGAACGAGTCATGAATGACATCGTCGGCCTTCTGTTGGGCTCGTCGCCTCGCAAAGGGCGGCGGAGTTCCCAGCGACGGAAGAAATGGCAAGTACGCCTCTGGGTGTTTTCTGCAACAGAAAGCCACAAAGCCTCTATTGCGAGGGCTTTGGTCCGGACCTTCAGGCTTGTCCTCCGAGTGGATGACGCAGAAGAGGGCCGGGATTCGGCCTTCTACCAGCCACTGGTAGAGGTGGGCGGAGTTCTTCACTTTACGAGAAAACGCCCCCGTCTACCAGCGAAAAGGCCAGTATAAACTGCCAGACTCCCACCAAAGTCCTCCCAGTAGTCAGTACAGAAAGGAGCACCGCTGACGAGCGGGTGGGCGCCGCGGAGTTCATCCGCCGCGGATGAACTTGTTAACACTCCTTCACGGGCTTCACTCCTAAACGTAAATCCTGATACCAAACCCTCTGGATCACCACAATTCCTGGCGATCACACGTAGAGCCGTCTCTAACCCAGCGACAGGCAAAGGCCCTACCTCACCCAGATCTTGAGGATCACAGCCTGGTAAAACAGGCAAAGGTGGCAAGGCCATGCCGACCGGATGGTCATTTAATACTAACACCACCCTAGGCGGGATCCAATTCACACGCTGTAACAACAATTCCCGTCCACTCAAGTCCGTTTCAAACGGACGGTTGGCGAATAGGAATCTCAGCACGCCTCCACAGGCTTCATACTCCGCCCTGGTCACGTGCAACATCACAATCTTGTCAAATCCTCAGCATGCAATGAAACCTGTCGGATATGATTCTCATAAGACCATCTATCAACATCCGGCAGTATAGCTCTCCACTCCAATGCTAAGTTAGGTTCAGTATTGCCCATAATGGCGGTCAGACAGTTCAAACTCGCGCCAACCCAAAGGTAAGCGCTGCTCGTTTCTCCAACCAAGCCAAATCGTCTAACAACCGTCTCAGCCGCCAGCTTCGATTCGCCAGTTGACGGCACTCTCTCAGCCACAACTCCAGCCTCAATCGGAGGACGAAGATTGTAGCGTGAGACAATCGCCGAGATGTGACCCACATCTGCACCAGTCTCGACACCGAGAGTCGCAGCAGACTGGACCACATTACATAGCCCTCAACTGACCGACCTAACCCTATGTTAACAAATTTATCACTCACCACAACATAGTCTCTATACCCCACCATGTCCCCCAGGGCATCAGTATTAGGCACACTACCTAGAATGTGAATAGCCCTCGACACCTCCCATAGTTGAACATTCGGCTCCCTGAACTCGCCGTTATAATTACGACTATCCAGTATGCGGCCAACAAAAGTACTCAGGCTAGGAACGCTCGAGTCATCCACGGGATCCCCGATAGATGGAATACTGTCCAAAGTAGATAGAGACATTGCTGTAACAAGCGAAAACCCTAAAGCCCTAGTAGACCGAGATAGCAGACTGCTACTAGCAGTCCTACACGGCACTCCGAGGTTACACTAAACTCCTAAACCCAACATACCACACCCTTCTCAAGGAAACTCTCCAACACTCTCACTTCGGAAGTAAGATGTGTTCACTAGCGTTTTTCATATTACTTGTGAAACTCCACTGTGATTCTCTCCGGCTTTTTGCGAGTCTGCTTGATTTGCTTGAGTTTTATTATCACGCGAGTTGTAGCCATCACCCCAAATCCCATCTCCAACGTGAAAGTCTTCGCCGCTATCTAAGTAATCAAATGAAAGTCAGCGCTGATCTTTTGGCCACCCATCTAGCTCGTCCGAGCTCCAATCGTTACCGCATTCAGGGAGCAGGCGATCACTATGTCGATCGTACTGACATCTCGAGTAAAGATGAGCATCAAAACCTCATTTCTCGATGCTCTGAACATCATACCAGAGATTCCAGCTATGATCTCCAGGAAAGTTTGTTGAGTGGATGAATCTCGGCGAGCTAGAAGCCTGGATATCCAAAAGAAATAAAACGTCTGAAATGTGAATAACGTAATTATGACTCATGGTATGGAGGGTGACAGTCAAGAATCCCAAAACCCGAAACATAAATGTTGCTTCACCACAGAATATTCCAACTCCGCGGCCGAGACGGGACACTCGGGATCCCCGAGTCGGGATTATGGGTGGCGGGCCAGTCAGCCATAAGCACAGACATAATGCCTGTGTCTAATGATCGTCTGATGACACAATGGTTATGTTTGGAGCGGAATTGGAACAAAGGAAGAAAATGAGCATGAGCTAAATTCAGAACAGATCTCGATTCACGTCGGGATTAGTTGGGACTAAAGTGCGCCGATCTCTCCGACTACGCTTCCCGCCAGCGCACACCACAGAAAATTGATAGATTGTATACTGTAGGCCGGGAAGTCAACAGTTGCATAAACCGTTGTACAAGAAAGCATAGTACATGTATCGCGAAAAGCAGCGTAGGTCTCCCGGAACGGTGGAAAAGAGAGCGGCACGTGTTGCATTTTGCAACAACACCTTTACCCGGTACGCCCTGGGGCCGTATGCGGATCCTGATTCATGAATCTGAGTCCATGATTCAACTCACGCTCTGATCCTGATTCATGATTCAAGTCACACCTTGATTCGAGAGAACTGATTCAGATTCTTAGCTCAGGAGAAAGAGTCGAGATTTCTGAGTATGAGTACTTGAGACAGAGTCAGATTACGTAATCATGAGCAAGATCCTCGATCCTTGATTTTAATCAGCCGCTGAATCCGATTCCTGATCCTTACTCACGATTCAAGATTCAAATCTATACTCAATGGCTGATTCAGAGTTTTTGGTACTGAGTCAGAGTATTTCATCAACTCGAGATTAAATACTCAGAGTTGGGATTTTTACTCGTGATTCGAGGTTAATTCTCAGGAGTCGAGATTCTTTTACTCAACCTCAAAGCTGCTCAGATTCAAGATCGCAATCTCACCTTGAGCATGATCCGGGATCATACTCATGATGCACAAGCTCACAGTTTAACACGGGGATTAATCTTGATTCTGTACCGGGGGTCCGGACCCCCGCCGGGGGTCCCCCGGTACCAAACCCTGATTCTGATCCTCGACCTTGATTCACGACTTCAGCGCGCGCCACGGTAGACCTTCTCAGCTCCTTGCGAGTACTACTCGCCGAGTAGGTTTTTAGAATGACCGTACCGGGGGATACAACCTCGGCTTCGACCATTTGAAAGCATATCCTCAACCAGTTGAGTTGTGAGATTATATGATACAAGACGCTGCAAGGAGGTATAGCGCACGTAGTACATACAGGATATTAGTATGCCACTTCCCGGGACTAGAACCCCTACTTCGAGCACATGAAAGTATGAGGTCATACGAGGTCAAAACGGTGTATGGAGGTATAGCGCATCATGCGCTGCGCATGTAGTACATGCAACCACATGGTGTGAAGTTCACACTGTGAACTACGCATTCCTTAGTTCAATTAATTGTTCATAAAAACAATAAATGCCCATCGTCGATCCTCTTGAGGGATTGTCCGATAACGACACCCGATCACGCTACCGGTTATCAAAGGAAGCTCTAGCGCTGAGCTTCCTCTTAGAACTTCTGAGTTAGAAACCCAGAGTTAGTTGATTCCGAGTGAACATATTGTAAGGTTTGAAGTACGGATGTGTACAAGTGCGACAGAAGATCTTCTTCCAAAAACTTATCATTGCTGCAACGTAACGGGAAATGTGCATGCATTCGGGGCGAATCTCCCAGGTTCTACCCTCGTAGAGTGACGTTTTCTTCCTTTCTTGCCGCCCGTTCAATAAACCAATTCTGAAGCTCAGAATCGTTTCCAGAAACGATTTTCTTAAATCTTGTTCATAGAATCGATTCTGGAAACGATCCTGGAATCATTTCCAGAATCATTTTTCAACGAGTTCAAAAGCGTCCTCGCGCGTTTATGAAATCAGTTCCAGAACCGCGAGCTTCAGAATGGCCTGGAGTGGTTCTGAGCATTTCGTTGCGCGTGACTTTGCTGTCTACTTCGTAGATTCCACAAGGAATTTTTACTTCTCCACGAGGAGTTGCACTCCTTTTCCTTTCTTGAACCAGTTACAAAGAGAGCTTGAAACTCCCGAAGAGCTGACACTGCGTGAGGAGCTAACGCTCCCTAGACTGAGGAAAGGAAGCTGGTATTACAGATTGCTATTTACGAAGCAAGGCTGAAGAAACCAGGGGAGCCCATTCCCGTATTGTCAAGCCGTGCAGATGCTGTTTTAGATGAGCTTGCGGCCCGATTGCTGGGTTATCCTTAGTGTAGTTCCTGTTAGCCTATTGTCTTGGGAGCATAAGTTTTTTTTGAAACAATTAGATTGAGTGTAGTTAAGGCTGCTAGTAGCAGCCTATTACTATTTTACCTCTTCTCGTATGTTGCTTGTAATAGTAAGTGGTTCATTGATTGTAGTGTCAGTATTTGCAATGTGAAGGATGAATGATGTGGTTCTATTGTCGTGTGTAAGATAATTTTTGGCGGTATGCAACTTGTTTTGTTAACCACGAAACAAATCTTGAGAATGAAAGCACGCTGTCGTAGACCGCGGGTTCGATCCCTGGGGTTAGCAGTATTCGTGTATTTACATCACGATTTTGGAAGCGTTCCCGGAAGCGATTTCTAAAATTGCGTTTGTTGAGCACTTGTCAGAATCGTTTCTGGGATCGCTTCCAGAATCGCTTGTGGATTTTCAAAATCGTGTTTATTGAACATCATCTCAGAAGCGTTTTTTAAAATCGATTCTCAGCAACGTTTCCAGAATTGCGCGTAGCCTTGTCTATTGAACGGGCGGTTGAAATTGTCACTTTCGGTTGTGGGGCGCAGCGACTATAATCTTCTGTCGCATAACTCTCCGCCGGTGTTGAGGAACTCCTCGCCGACATGCGGTGACCAATAATACGACACTAAGCCAAGATGGCTACGGAACCTCAATACTAGAGACTTACAGCGAGAAACGTAGGTTCTAAGAACCATACGATTCGCTATATAAGGAAAAGCGCACGCCCAATAATGCTACATGCTTCACGATCTCAATACTCTAGTAAATACGTCAAAATACGTCACAATCTCATCCCCTCAGGTGGCGACATCTCAAGGAGTCACCTCATCTAAGCTCTCTTCTAGTAGGATGTTTGTGACCTCATCCACTTTGATCTTCTTGACATCCCTTGGGGACAATCTCACAAAGGCTGCGACATTACCGATAGCTGATAGCTTACCATCGGGACCAATCCATAGTGGTAGAAGTCGTTCGTCCAGTAGACGGTACTCGTGGACCATATACTGACCGTTACCTGTCCAACGCTCAATCTTACCGTAATGAGTCTTAGAATCTTGTGGATCTTTCCACAATATAAATTTAGTGTGCCTCAGTGAACGTGTAGACAGAGTAGGCTCTCCAGAAAGCTCATCGTCAGTGATCTTGGGGTTATCGTCGTCATTATAAACTCCATTAGGAAGAAAGGCCTCCAGGTGATCAGCACTGTAGAGCTGGGAACGGTTACCATTAAACTTGACTTCATAACAACGGGAACCGACCCTGCGTATAATCTCACCTTCCCGCCACATACGGTCGAGTTTGTGGCTCGGTTGCGTCCATACCAAAACCTTATCTCCCACATCGAACTCGTTCGGTTCGTTAGCCTGCTGCGGCTTACACTCTTGCCAAAGCTGCCTCCAGTCCTCCATAATCCTTTCCCTCCTCTGCCGTAGCTTATCACAAGCAGATCTTATAGCACGTTTATGCTTCTTATTAGGGTGCGCGATGAGTTTTTCAATAGCATCATCGTTCACCGGAGCTGTACTATTATGCGAAGAAGCCCATCGTGCTAAGGGAGATTGGAGTGGGAAACCATAAACAGCTTCATGAGGACTGACGCCCAGAACTGGATCGATAGTACTATTGACTCGAGCTTGAGCGAAGGCTAAGGCTTAATGTAGGGTAACATGACGGTTCTCATCCAGAACTGCTCGTAGAGCCATATTCACCACGGCATGGCCTCTCTCATAGAAGCCACCACTCGCTGCGTGATATACTGGAATACAGACATGTCTCACATGATTTAGTGATAATAGGCTGCTGAAGTCGAGACTCTTCACGAACTGTATTCCATTGTCAGAAATAACCGTTCGAGGGCATGAATACTTTAGAAGGAATTCAGCCTCGAATACCCTACAAAGCTCGCTAGCGGATATCTTCGTCATCAAAAAGAAAAGGCAAAATTTTATCAGCAAACATGTAATAGACATGATATACCTCTCATTACGTTTAGCAACAATGAGTGGACCTAACAAATCCACTCCGATTTGTTACCTGACCCCTTAGGTAAATATTCATTTGATACTTGCCTAATACTCACCCAATATCCACCTAATATTTACCTCATATTCACCTAAAATTTTCTTAATATTCACCTAGTATTTGCCCAGTATTCAACTAATATATACCTCATATCCGTCTAAAATTTACTCAGTACTAACCTACTACTCACTTAATATTTGCCCAATACTTGATATTCACCTAATATTTGTTTAGCATTTACCTAATATTCATCCAAAATTTACCTGAAGTTTACCTAACATTTACTCAACTTGATATTTACCTAATATTCACTTCATACTCACCTAGTATTTGCCTAATATTCACCTGATATTAACCTGATATTTACCTAATATTCACCTAATATTTACCTGATATTCACCTAATATTTACCTAATATTTACTTAATATTTATTCAAAATTTACCTAATAATTACTTGATATTTACTCCAAATTTACTAAAATTTACCTGAAATATTTACGTAATATTTACTTAATATTCACGTAACATTTACTTTATATTTACCTAATATTTCCCCAATATTTACTTGAAATTGACTCGATATTTACTTGATATTTACCTAACATTTACCTAATATTTACTTAAAATTTACTTGAAAACTACTTGATATTCACTTGATATTCACTTAATATCTACCTAAGATTCACTCAATATTAACCTGATACTTGATACCTATTTAATATTTGCCTGATATCTACCTGATATCTACCCAATATTTACTTAATTTTCACCTTATACTAACCTAGTATTCAGCTAATATTTACCTAATATTTACCTGATATTTGCTTGATATTTAATCAAAATTTACCTAATATGTACTCAATATTTACCTAAAATTTACTTGACATTTATTCAACTTAATATTGACCTGAAATATCCACCTAATATTTACTCAATATTCACGTAGCATTTACTTTATATGTACTTGATATTTGCCTAATATTTACCTAACATTCACCTAATATTTACTTAAAATTTAATTGAAATTTAATTGATATTTACTTGATATTCACTTACTATCTACCTAAGATTTACTCAATACTAACCTAATACTTGATACGTATTTAATATTTAACTAATATTCACCTAATATTTACGTAACATTCACTTGATATCTACCTAATATTTACCTGATATTCACCTAATATTTACCTAATATTTACTTAATATTCACTCAAAATTTACCTAATAATATTAACCTAGTATCTTCTAATCAGCTAATATTTATCTTATATTTTTCTAATATTTACCTAATATTTACCTGATACTTACCTGATATTTGCTTAATATTTAATCAAAATTTACTGGATATGTAATCAATATTCACCTAAAATTTACTTGGCATTTACTTAGCTTAATATTAACCTGAAATATTTACCTAATATTTACTCAATATTCGCGTAACATTTACTCTTTATTTACCTAATATTTACCCAATATTTTTCAATATTTACTTGAAATTCACTTGATATTCGCTTGATATTCACTTTATATTTACTTAAAATTTACTTAAAATTTACTGGATATTTACCTAACATTAACCCAATATTTTCCAATATTTACTCGAAATTTACTTGATATTTACTTGATGTTCACTTTAAATTTACTTGATATTTAACTAATATTTACCTGATATTTACCTATCATTTACTTAATATTCACATAACATTCACTTAATATTCATCTAATATTGACCCAATATTTTCTAATATTTACTTGATATTTACTTTATATTTACTCGATATTTACCTAATATTCACCTAACATTTACCCAATATTTACTTAAAATTTACTTAAAATTTACTGGATATTTACTTGATATTCACTTAATATCTACCTAAGATTTACTCGATACTAACCTTATACTTGATACCTATTTAATATTTAACTAATATTCAACTAATATTTACGTAACATTTACTTGAAGTTTGACTAATATTTACCTGATATTTACCTAATATTTACTTAATATTCACATAACATTTACTTAATATTCACCTAATATTTACCCAATATTTACCTAATATTCACTTGAAATTTACTTAGTATTTACTTTATATTAAAATTTACTTAAAATTTACTTGAAATTTACTTAAAAATTCACTTAAAATTTACTTAAAAATTTACTTAAAAATTACTTAAATATTTACTTAAATATTTACTTAAATATTTACTTAAATATTTACTTAAATATTCACTTAATATTTACTTAATATTTACTTAATATTTACTTAATATTTACTTAATATTTACTTAATATTTACTTCATATTTACTTAGTATTCACTTGATATTTACTCGATATTTACTTGATATTTACTTAATATTCACTTAATATTTACTTGATATTCACTTGATATTCACTTAATATTCACTTAATATCTACTTAAGATATACTCAATACTAACCTAACACTTGATACCTATTCAGTATTTAACTAATATTCACCTAATATTTACGTAACATTAACTTGAGATTCACCTAATATTTACCCGATACCCATCTAATATCTACCTAATATTCACTTGATATTTACTCAAAATTCACCCAATAATTACTTGATATTTTTTCAAAATTCGAGAGAAGTATGTCCTGAAGAATTCCAACGATGAAGTTGTGTTCATCCGTGAGCAGTTTCCGTCGATGTTTGCACTGCCAGCTTGGCAGCATCCGTTACTGCTCACCGGGTGGTCGGTCTCACATTTTCGGGAGCGTGGGTACAACTTCCTTTTAAGGCACCACCTAACAGGAGAGATGTTTATGTCGTAGGGTACTGAGAACACGGATGGCTATACTAACCCTGTTATATACTGCATGAGAAGACCTCGACTTCGTGCGTGAATTGAGGGCCCCGACGGTGACTCGGCCATACTGTGTGACTTCTTCGATGAAATCGATGAGAACCTTAACATGCGACACGATGTGTCACAGTCTGTTGGCCTGCGAGAAGAGAGCCGTCTTCTCGATCTTCTGACGCAGGTAACAGCACGATACTCAACACCACATCAGTGGTCAAGTGCCTCTTCAGATGCTACTCAACACCTATTGCTACTCAATGATACTCAACACCACATCAAGTGCCTCGTAAAATGCTGACCGGGCCGACCATTTGGCTTGTTCGCCCTTTCCACGGCACGATGCTAGGAAAGACGCTTCACCGAACCTTGATGGGGGAACTTCTGAAGTTGGTTGTCCATGCGAGGATCCGCTAGGAGAAGCTACCGGAGACTTTACACCATAACATTCTCCTTTGTCGCTTGAAGCTTCTCATGGTAGTGACGATGATGACAGCGCCAGTAGTAGCTCTCAGGGAGCAGAAATGGCTCACTTCAAGTGTTGCTGGGGAAACTGTGGGCGAGTCGCTTGGCGGACTCACGAATGGAAGATTTGAGCAGAAGCCATTCCTTGTATGCCATGGAGCCATTGCCGAAGACTTCGGCCCGAAGTGGTTTCAGATTTTCTGGCAGCCACTCCGACTGCCGGCTGAGACTCAGCCGCTGAGAATGAGCGCTATAGAATAACGAGGAATATTCTCAAACGGTTGGGCACTCCAGGAGGTGGAAGTAGCTGTGTGCTGAAATTTCACCGAACGACTTTATACCCCAATGTGGACGAACCTGTGATACGATCAAGCCGGCCAGATCAGAGGACTTGGCCTGAATATACGTGCCCATTATCAGAGGTGCTTGCCAAGACTACGAACGGCTCTTGCGCGTTCTACGGATCACTCTCAGCATGTGCCACAGCGCAAGAATGGCGACGCCATGCACATGTGACATGTCCTAGGAAGCACCGACTGCCGATCTTCATATATCCCCCCCCACGAATAGTTGATCATATATTGGTACTTCTACAAGAGGATGTGATGCGTCCTAATGATGATCTACTTTAACAAGTTCATGAAAGACATCTTTTCGGAGGATATGATGCGGCGACCACATGCATTATAACCTGGGTGAAGGGTTTGACGAAAACGTTGATTCATAACATACAACTCGGCAACACGAATTTCGGCAGGCGTTACGAACATCTAACGTCGCGTTAGCTAAGACTGTGTTCGAGGTAGTGAACTAGGACGCCATTCGAATTCAACCCTGGGGCAAGCCCTGCATTGCAAGGGTTGGTGCGAAGATAAGGGCTGACAAGTTGACAGCCTTCACCAGTCAGCTCCCACCACACATTTTCGGGCAACATTCGGAACGGGCACAGGACAGTGTTCCTAAAAGCATCAGCTGATGCAATGAGTCTTCTGCACGCCTCGACAGGGTGAGCGAGGCTGCGAATGAATCCCCTGGCATTCTTAGACATGCGCAAGCTCATCTTGGCACGAGCATGCTCTGTGTCGATGACTGACTGTTGGATCCAATTATCTTCAGAGGGCTAGTGGTAGGAGCGTAACTCGTTGCTTGTTATGTCCCAGTTAGTTGGCGGCTTGAGTCTTATGTCTTCGATGGACTTGTTGCAGTCCCACGCCTCGCTAAGGAGGATGAGGTAGCGACTTGAGCTCGTTTCCGCACGAGATGTTCAGGAGGCCTTCGATTCTCCATGCTCGAACGGCTGGTAGACACTACTGGTTAATGCAGCGAGGGAACGAGTCATGGATGACATCGTCGGCCTTCTGTTGGGCCCGTCGCCTCGCAAAGGGCGGCGGAGTTCCCAGCGACGAAAGATTTCTAAGTACATCTCTAGGTGTTTTCTGCAATATAAAGCCACAAAGCATCAATTGCGATGGCTTCCGACCTTCCAACTTGTCCTCCGAGTGGATGACGCAAAAGAGGGCCGGAATTCGGCCTTCTACCATCCACTGGTAGAGGTGCGCGGAGTTCTTCATTTTACGAGAAAACGCCTCCGTGGAGCCAGCGAAAAAGCCAGTATGAACTGCCAACCTCCCATCGAAGTCCTCCTAGTAGTGAGTACAAAGAGCGGCGCCTCTGATGAGCGGGTGGGCGGAGTATTTACAAGTTCATCTCATCCAATTTCTTAAGTCCTTGCAGCAATGATGGCAAGTTAAAGGGGTGCAAAAATTCCCTCTAAACCACGGCAGATGGAATTTAGACGGTAGGTTTTAATGCCAAGGGGGAGGAGGTTCTGGTCTGGGGAAACAAAGACAGTGTCTTTGTTTGCACACAGAGTGTGCAGTTTAGGGTCCCTAAATTAGGGACGAGTCGCAGCTGAGGTTCTTGTAGCAGCTAGTCCCGACGAGCATTCTATTGCTACTAGCAGTCTGCTAGTCCCTTACCGACGAGTCGCAGCTGAGGTTCTCATAGAGACGAGAAACGATGCTAGTCAATCAGGGACGAGTCGCATCTGAGGTTTTGATAGGGACGAGAAACGATGCTAGTCAATTAAGGACGAGTCGCAGCTGAGGTTTTGATAGGGACGAGGAACGATGCTAGTCCATTAGAGACGAGTTGCAGCTTAGGTTTTTATGGGGACGAAAAACAATGCAAGTCTTTCAGAGACGAGTGGCAGCTGAGGTCCTCATAGGGACGAGAAATACTGTTAGTCCCTTAGGAACGAGTCGCAGCCGAGATTCTCGTATATCAGCTAGTCCCGACGAGCGTTATACTGCTAGTCCATTAAGGACGAGTTGCAGCTGAGGTTCTCGTAGGAACGAGAAACGATGCTAGTGCATTAGAGACGAGTTGCAGCTTAGGTTCTCATAGGGACGAGAAATACTGTTAGTCTATTAGGGACGAGTCGCAGCTGCGGTTCTCATAGGGACGAGAAACACTCTACTGCTAGTCCCTTAGAAACGAGTCGCAGCTAAGGTTCTCGTATCAGCTAGTCCTGACGAGCATTCTACTGCTAGTCCATTAGGGACGAGTCGCAACTGAGGTTCTTGCGCACATAATCAGCCGGGGTGGCAAGCATCGGAAAACCCCGGGAAATTCTACCGCAAATCCTATCCCATTCTACCATAATTCTACCTAATATTTAATATTTAAATAATATTCACGTAACATTCACTTGATATTTACCTAGTATTTACCTGATATTCACCTAATATTTACCTTATATTTACCTAATATTCACTTGAAATTTACTTGGTATTTGCTTTATATTTAATATTCGATATTTACCTGATATTTACCTAATATTTACCTACTATTTACTTAATATTTACTCAAAATTTACCTAATAATTACTTAATATTTACCTGATATATATCTAATATTTACCTGATATTTGCTCAATATTCAATCAATCTGATTAAATCAAAATTTACCAAATATGTACTCAATGTTTACCTAAAATCTACTTGACATTTACTTAACTTAATATTAACCTGAAATATTCATCTAATATTTACTTAAAATTCGCGTAACATTTACTTTATATTTACCTAATATTAACCCAATATTTTCCAATATTCACTCGAAATTTACTTGATATTTACTTGATGTTCACTTTATAGTTAATTGATATTTACCTCATATTTACTTAAAACTTACTTTAAATTTACTTCATATTTACTTAATATTCACTTAATATTTACTTAATATTTACTTAATATTCACTTGATATTTACTTGATATTTACTTGATATTTACTTCATATTTACTTCATATTTACTTCATATTTTCTTGATATGTACTTCATATTTTCTTGATATTTACTTAATATTTACTTAATATTTACTTAATATTTACTTAATATTTAGTTAATATTTACTTAATATTTACTTAACATTTACTTAATATTCACTTATATTCACTTAATATCTACTTAAGATATACTCAATACTAACCTAACACTTGATACCTATTCAGTATTCAACTAATATTCACCTAATATTTACGTAACATTAACTTGAGATTCACCTAATATTTACCCGATACCCATCTAATATCTACCTAATATTTACTTGATATTTTTTCAAAATTTGAGAGAAGTATGTCTTGAAGATATTTACCTAATATTTACTTATTATTTACTCAAAATTTACCTAATAATTACTTAATATTTACCTGAAATTTACCTAACATTTACTCAACGTAATATTTACCTGATATATATCTAATATTTACCTGATATTTGCTCAATATTCAATCAATTTGATTAAATCAAAATTTACCAAATATGTACTCAATGTTTACCTAAAATCTACTTGACATTTACTTAACTTAATATTAACCTGAAATATTTATCTAATATTTACTTACAATTCGCGTAACATTTACTTTATATTTACCTAATATTAACCCAATATTTTCCAATATTCACTCGAAATTTACTTGATATTTACTTGATGTTCACTTTATAGTTAATTGATATTTACCTAATATTTACTTCAAATTTACTTAATATTCACTTAATATTTACTTAATATTTACTTAATATTTACTTAATATTTACTTAATATTTACTTAATATTTACTTAATATTTACTTAATATTCACTTAATATTTACTTAATATTTACTTAATATTCACTTGATATTTACTTGATATTTACTTCATATTTACTTGATATTTACTTGATATTTACTTGATATTTACTTGATATTTACGTGATATTTACTTGATATTTACTTGATATTTACTTGATATTTTCTCGATATTTACTTAATATTTACTTAATATTTACTTAATATTTACTTAATATTTACTTAATATTTACTTAATATTTACTTAATATTTACTTAACATTTACTTAATATTCACTTAATATTCACTTAATATTCACTTAATATCTACTTAAGATATACTCAATACTAACCTAACACTTGAATCAAGTGACTTGATACCTATTCAGTATTCAACTAATATTCACCTAATATTTACGTAACATTAACTTGAGATTCACCTAATATTTACCCGATACCCATCTAATATCTACCTAATATTTACTTGATATTTTTTCAAAATTCGAGAGAAGTATGTCTTGAAGAATTCCATCGATGAAGTTGTGTTCATCCATGAGCAGTTTCCGTCGATGTTTGCACTGCCAGCTTGGCAGCATCCGTTACTGCTCACCGGGTGGTCGGTCTCACATTTTCGGGAGCGTGGGTACAACTTCCTTTTAAGGCACCACCTAACAGGAGAGATGTTGATGTCGTAGGGTACTGAGAACACGGATGGCTATACTAACCCTGTTATATACTGCATGAGAAGACCTCGACTTCGTGCGTGAATTGAGGGCCCCGACGGTGACTCGGCCATACTGTGTGACTTCTTCGATGAAATCGATGAGAACCTTAACATGCGACACGATGTGTCACAGTCTGTAACAGACTGCCTGTTGGCCTGCGAGAAGAGAGACGTCTTCTCGATCTTCTGACGCAGGTAACAGCACGATACTCAACACCACATCAGTGTTCAAGTGCATCTTCAGATGCTACTCAACACCTATTGCTACTCAATGATACTCAACACCACATCAAGTGCCTCGTAAAATGCTGACCGGGCCGACCATTTGGCTTGTTCGCCCTTTCCACGGCACGATGCTAGGAAAGACGCTTCACCGAACCTTGGTGGGGGAACTTCTGAAGTTGGTTGTCCATGCGAGGATCCGCTAGGAGAAGCTACCGGAGACTTTACACCACAACATTCTCCTTTGTCGCTTGAAGCTTCTCATGGTAGTGACGATGATGACAGCGCCAGTAGTAGCTCTCAGGGAGCAGAAATGGCTCACTTCAAGTGTTGCTGGGAAACTGTGGGCGAGTCGCTTGGCGGACTCACGAATGGAAGATTTGAGCAGAAGCCATTCCTTGTATGCCGTGGAGCCATTGCCGAAGACTTCGGCCCGAAGTGGTTTCAGATTTTCTGGCAGCCACTCTGACTGCCGGCTGAGACTCAGCCGCTGAGAATGAGCGCTATAAAATAACGAGGATTATTCTCAAACGGTTGGGCACTCCAGGAGGTGGAAGTAGCTGTGTGCTGAAATGCCGCCGAACGACTTTATACCGCAATGTGGTCCACATTATGTGGACGAACCTGTGATACGATCAAGCCGGCCAGATCAGAGGACTTGGCCTGAATATACGTGCCCATTATGAGAGGTGCTTGCCAAGGCTACGAACGGCTCTTGCGCGTTCTACGGATCACTCTCAGCATGTGCCACAGCGCAAGAATGGCGACGCCATGCACATGTGACATGTCCTAGGAAGCACCGACTGCCGATCTTCATGTATCCCCCCCACGAATAGTTGATCATATATTGGTACTTCTACAAGAGGATGTGATGCGTCCTAATGATGATCTACTTTAACAAATTCATGAAAGACATCTTTTCGGAGGATATGATGCGGCGACCACATGCATTATAACCTGGGTGAAGGGGTTGACGAAAACATTGATTCATAACATACAACTCGGGCAACACGAATTTCGGCAGGCGTTACGAACATCTAACGTCGCGTTAGCTAAGACTGTGTTCGAGGCAGTGAACTAGGACGCCATTCGAATTCAACCCTGGGGCAAGCCCTGCATTGCAAGGGTTGGTGCGAAGATAAGGGCTGACAAGTTGACAGCCTTCACCAGTCAGCTCCCACCACACATTTTCGGGCAACATTCGGAACGGGCACAGGACAGTGTTCCTAAAAGCATCAGCTGATGCAATGAGTCTTCTGCACGCCTCGACAGGATGAGCGAGGCTGCGAATGAATCCCCTGGTATTCTTAGACATGCGCAAGCTCATATTGGCACGAGCATGCTCTGTGTCGATGACTGACTGTTGGATCCAATTATCTTCAGAGGGCTAGTGATAGGAGCGTAACTCGTTGCTTTTTATGTCCCAGTTAGTTGGCGGCTTGAGTCTTATGTCTTCGATGGACTTGTTGCAGTCCCACGCCTCGCTAAGGAGGATGAGGTAGCGACTTGAGCTCGTTTCCGCAGGAGATGTTCAGGAGGCCTTCGATTCTCCATGCTCGAACGGCTGGTAGACACTACTGGTTATTGCAGCGAGGGAACGAGTCATGAATGACATCGTCGGCCTTCCGTTGGGCCCGTCGCCTCGCAAAGGGCGGCGGAGTTCCCAGCGACGAAAGATTTCTAAGTACATCTCTAGGTGTTTTCTGCAATATAAAGCCACAAAGCATCAATTGCGATGGGTTCCGACCTTCCAACTTGTCCTCCGAGTGGATGACGCAGAAGAGGGCCGGAATTCGGCCTTCTACCATCCACTGGTAGAGGTGCGCGGAGTTCTTCATTTTACGAGAAAACGCCTCCGTGGAGCCAGCGAAAAAGCCAGTATGAACTGCCAACCTCCCATCGAAGTCCTCCTAGTAGTGAGTACAAAGAGCGGCGCCTCTGATGAGCGGGTGGGCGGAGTGTTTACAAGTTCATCTCATCCAATTTCTTAAGTCCTTGCAGCAATGATGGCAAGTTAGAGGGGTGCAGAAATTCCCTCTAAACCACGGCAGATGGGATTTAGACGGTAGGTTCTAATGCCAAGGGAGAGGAGGTTCTGGTCTGGGGAAACAAAGACAGTGTCTTTATTTGCACACAGAGTGTGCAGTTTAGGGTCCCTAAATTAGGGACGAGTCGCAGCTGAGGTTCTCATAGGAACGAGAAACGGTGCTAGTCAATTAGGGACGAGTCGCAGCTGAGGTTTTGATAGGGACGAGAAACGATGCTAGTCCATTAGAGACGAGTTGCAGCTTAGGTTTTTATGGGGACGAAAAACAATGCAAGTCTTTCAGAGACGAGTGGCAGCTGAGGTTCTCATAGAGACGAGAAATACTGTCAGTCCATTAGGGACGAGTGGCCGCTGAGGTCTCCGTAGCAGCTAGTCGCGGCGAGCATTCTACTGCTAGTCTATTAGGGACGAATCGCAGCTGAGGTTCTTGCGCACATAATCAGCGGGGTCGCAAGCATCGGAAAACCCCGAGAAATTCTACCACAAATCCTTATGACAACTCTCCAAGACCTAACCGAACGCCATTTTTTACAGTGAGCTAACTTCTTATAAGGACGAGGAACAGGCCACTGTTAGTCCATTAGGGACGAGTCGCAGCTGAGGCTCTCGTAGGAACGAGAAACGATGCTAGTCCATTAGAGACGAGTCGCAGCTTAGATTCTGCGAGTCTTTCGGAGACGAGTGGCAGCTGACGTCCTCATAGGGACGATAAATACTGGTAGTCCCTTAGGAACGAGTCGCAGCCGAGATTCTCGTATATCAGCTAGTCCCGACGAGCGTTATACTGCTAGTCCAT
>NW_003202413.1:0-1033 GCF_000006405.1 Perkinsus marinus ATCC 50983
GTTGATCAGTTGTATACGTGGGGGTGTGCCCAAGATGGGCAGCTAGCCCATGGGGTGGACGGCAGGTGACGCCCTTAGTCCCGGCGCGTGCAGAGGGTCTTCCTGATGATAAGAAGGTTGTGTAAGTTTGAGGGCAGAGTTTGAGGAGTATTTATGATGGAATTTATTAAGTAGCGAGTGATGCTACCAATATTAGTAACAATGGAGTTTCACCACTCTAGTGATATGAAAAACATACTCCACGACTACTGCATATCACCGCGAATATCGCGTTTTTCACAGAGTACTACGGCACTTCACGTAAAACGGGTGAAACTCCATTATACGCACTATTGCTGAGCTCAGTCTTCATAGTGGACCCAGCTTCGGCACTTAACGCTGGATACTTATGGATGAGTATTTATGAATAGTGATAAATTCTGTTGATGTGATTGTTCGATTTTGATGCAATCCTCGTGATAGAATTTTAGTGACACATCTGCTGATATGTTGTAATTTTAGTGACATATCTGCTGATATGTTGTAATTTTAGTGACATATCTGCTGATATGTTGTAATTTTAGTGACATATCTGCTGATATGTTGTAATTTTAGTGACATATCTGCTGATATGTTGTAATTTTAGTGACATATCTGGTGATATGTTGTAATTTTAGTGACATATCTGCTGATATGTTGTAATTTTAGTGACATATCTCTGGGAGAGTCCCATTCAGTAGCAGTACTTGAAGACGGCAGTGTATGGGCATGGGGAAAGAACAACCTCGGGCAGTGTGGCTGTGGAGTGCATGCGAAGTAGTAACTATGAGAGAAGTATGATTTTGATTTACGATTTTTAAGGAGCTTTTTTTTGGAATTTTCTTCGACGATATATGTTGTTTATGATTTCGTGCAATATCGTTGAGCGTGATTGCCATTATTTTACAGAATTTTTCGCGGAAAAATTCCGTGAGAAATTCTAGAAAATTGGGAGAGCTTTTGTGGGAAATTTTTGTGTTTGTTTTTTTAACAAACGAAAATGCTTCTGTTGGTT
>NW_003200347.1:0-1032 GCF_000006405.1 Perkinsus marinus ATCC 50983
TATTGTTATAGTAAGATGTGTTGGTTGGTTCCTACGTAGCTACTAAACTTAAGTACGGCAACCTACTACTACTATTATTTACGGCGGCGAAACTGTGAACCCGGTGCAATCGGGGCCAGTCTGTGAATCATATGTTGAGCAAAAGTGTAGGATATATGATTGTGCCGCACAACTTGTGCGTGTCAGACACACATAGGCGACACCAACCTGTGCGGTTGGTTTTGTGGGAAAAGCGCTGATTGTGGAGGATTGCGAGAGTTAGAGGGGTGCTGGATGAGTTTGTTCGGGTCTGCTGCATTGGTTGGAGGAGCGTCCGATGAGTGAGGGAGCGGGAAATCACCACTTCTCTACTGTAGAGACTCTACATTCCCAAGAAAATTTTTCTGGATATCAAGTGATCCCACACTGGGGTTGCCAGTGAAGAAAATTGATACCCTGAAATTAGCGTAATCATTGATTAATAACTAATGAGTACATACGGTATTCAGGTATTCGGTATACGGTAACGGTCAAATTCCACTGTGTTTGTGGTTTTCAGCCAGTCGGATCGATCGAGCCGCATATTCGGGGATGAGTCTCAGTGTTCTATGACCCAGCAATGACCAGTGTGGGAGAATAGGCACATGGTCAACTACATGTGTTAGTGATATTAGAGAAAATCTGAGGAAATTTAGGAGAATTCTTATTGTTTTGCTGTACACCTGTAGCAGAATTCGTATGTAGGCTTGTATCATGGGTGCTCGCTTTTCTAAGCTCTGCTGAGAAACGCGAACATATATTCCAGCACTGTCAATGACTTTGAGGTAGTGTATATCCTACTTGTGTCTTCCGAAGGGTGGACTATGATGTGATTATAGATACCTGGTGTAACTGTTCAGGTGATGTCATCAGCATTGGTAAGTCTACAGGGAGAATCATCGTACTGGGTTGGAGTTATGCCTCTTGAATTGGGAGAGAGTTGAGAAAACTGAAGTACACATATCAGAAGTCACTGCTCATGCCCGTTCATCTCAGCTCATCTCCTATGTCAGG
>NW_003214363.1:0-4476 GCF_000006405.1 Perkinsus marinus ATCC 50983
TATTTACCTTTCTCTGTCTTCAATACTCATCATCTGATGATTTCTCTGCTACATACATCATCTCCCTCAACTCCGACAATGGTAAATCGCTGAATACGATCTCACTAACTCGCGCTTTTCGTGCTGAGCTGATGAAGTAAACGTTAATCAAGCTAGAAATATTGATCCTGAGATTCATCGCAGTTACCGTACTGATAGTATGAGATCTAAGATGCCATACAAGCTCACACAATGGAGGATACTATGGAACACAGTTAGACAAGCACGTGTGCACATGTGATTGCGTGCACTCAACTCGTGAAACTCGTTGTGTTTGAAAAACTGATCTTGAAACTCGAGGTCGACCCTAGTATGGGATTCTCAGGGTTGATCAAGACCATAAGCCAGTCCTAGGAATGATTTTGAGACTTGTCTCGGGATCTATCTTCAAAACGATCGTGACCGACCCTACGAGAAGTCTCACGGACAGACTCGTGTATTAAGAGTGGTGTACGCAAGCACATGTACACACGTGCTTGTCTTAAAGTGTTTAATTGTATCCTAAGCTGTGTGAGCTCGAATGGTATTTTAGTTGATCACACTGTCGTCACTGCAACTGCGTAAAACCACGGACTCGGTATCTCTAGACTGATGGATGTCGGGCTTATCACTCCAGTAGACAAAGTGCGTGTTAGTAAGATCGTATTCAGCGATTTACCACTGTCGGAGTTGAGGGAGGTGACGTGTGTAGCAGAGGAATCATCAGCTGATGAGTATTGACCCAGAGAAAGTTAGTTATGAGTAAACGCATGATCCACAGCTCGGTAATGGCCAAATTGCTCCACTCGGCATCCGAGCTTACTAGCCTTACCCAAGAACTCGGAAGCCTGAGAACCCAAGTTATGGCTGAGTGGTTCAAATGGACAGCCATAAATCTGGTCCGACTATCGAGTTGCTGAGGCTTACCATCAAGGGCGACATGTGCGATGGGTGGGAAGGAGTTGAGGTCATCAAGAACAACTCTCGATCCTTCTGTGTGGAACGGTACATTGCCGGTGCTGCGGAAAAGTTCACTGGGCGGTGTTGTCCCCGTCAGTATGACCCTGAAAATTCTTAATGATATAAGCTGGGGAAGACTATGAAGGTGTTGAATACGCTACAACAGAATATAAGGAGAGGTGAGGAAGGGCACTTATTGAGCTTACATCTCCGTGATGATCAATCTATCAGGGTCAGCATTCGAGGTGACGATCTTGCCAGTAAAGTGACCAAAGCTGCCTACGTTGTCATCGAGCACGAAGGTGCCAATTGGAGGTGGTCCCGGAGGTAGAGTGGTGGTGGTTGTTTGAGAGGGGCTTAGAGTCGTGGTAGCGATAGCAGCAGATGTAGTAGTTGGTGTGGTCGTAGTGGTTGTACCACCTAAAGCGAGACAATGAGGGAAGTTGACCCGAGTGCTTGCCTCACCTCTATTGTTGCTGCTGCATTCTTCCCAGAGGACAGAATTGATGATGGCAATAGCGAAGAGAAGGAAAATCTTCATTAAGTGTATCAATGAAGCTTAAGAAGGGCAGTTAGATATCCTTAGTCGCTAAGTGATAAAGATTCCGGCTCAAACAACTGAAGGCGTCGCGTCTCGTACGCCCACAGATGTATCTTGTGACGTAACTTGAATTCTTGGGATGTCGTATTAAGCACGAGCCTGCGACATTCTTGCGAGCTGGAGGTGCTCCATCGCTACCAACAAAAGATATGTGGGCGAGACTGCAGCCAACATTACTGGTATCGGCAAACTGGTAGCGCAAATCGCACTGCATTTGTGGGGTGTCAGTCGTGTGCTGGCAGTGTCTACCGAAGGCGGAAGAACATTTTTGGTGTGTCGATACGATAGTCCGACACCACTACATATGTGTTACCACACGCAGACATATGTGCATGTTACGCCTACAAATAGTCCGGTAATCGGACTCCGATTAGCGCTAGTCTACTGGTGATGGACGCAGTAGAATTTTCGTCGCTTTAAATCAAGTTGTCAGTGACAAGGCTGAGATATAAGTGACGGCCCATTGACCAGTTCGGGTCAGTGTCAGCAGAATGCTTATAATCCCTCGCTACCATATCAATCTTTCGAACGAAGAGGCAGTTTCATGGCTCTGGGTTGCCCAGTGTTGCAAAATATGTTCGTTTTCTCAAGCTGAGTTGAAGAATTCTCTCACTGATCATAGAAGTTCATACACGAATTAAGATTGAAATATACTATAACCACTGATAACTTTCCAAACTTACCTGATAGTTTATATATTGTCACTAACATATGTCGTTGACCATGTGCATATTTTCCCACACTAGGGTTGCCTTTGATCGTATGAGATAGGCTAAGATACTCTCACAGTGAGACAGGGTGTTGCTAATGAAAGAGCTTCACTCAACAGAGTGAATTCATACCCTTCTCGGCCTGCTTGCCCATACGGCGGCAACCACCGATGAATCTCGAGAAGTTAGCCATTCCAGTTAGAGTGGCCTCACTGTTGATGTCTTTCCAGGCAACCAAGCATGGCCTCGAAGCATCGTTATCTTCCAAGTGCTTGAGAAAATTATCAGCAATCTGGTTACTGATGTTCCTTGGCGCTACAAAACATGAACGTGTTAGTTGTATAGGCGCTGGGCCCAACAGTTGCCTGGGATGTCTTGTCCCATACTCATGAGTAATCCCAGGATCGATGATATACCTCAATCAACATTGATGTAGACTTGTGACTACCGCGACGGGACTTAATGCTCTAAGCAGAAATGCATGATGCACTTTAACTCGATGCATTGTGCATCAATGAATTCTGGGCCCCAGAATCTGGGGCCGTATGCGGATCCTGATGCAACAGGTGAGTCAGAGTATTTACTCAGATGAAAAAATCAGATGGTGAGTAATAACCCCTGATTCACTGATTTTTTACTCTGGAGCGAGAAATCAGGATCATCGCGAGGATATCTGGATCTCTGAGATTATTCGAGGATCTAAAGTTGATTTTTTTGCTGAATAATACTCTTACTCAATATGCCTTGCTTTAAGCACCCGAAAAATCAGCCTCATAAGCAAGTTGCTTATGAGGCTGATTTTTCGGGTGATTCCATTGAATCTGAGTATTTTCGAGAATCAGGGAATCAGAGGTTGAATCAGACATTTTTGACAAGAAGAAGATTGTAGTCGCTGCGCCCCAGAACCGAAAGTGACAATTTCAAAAAAGGCAGAAAACGTCACTCTACGAAGGTAAAGTCTGGTAGATTCGCCCCGAATGCATGCACATTTCCCGTTACGCTACAACAATGATAAAATTTCGGAAGAAGATCTTTTGTCGCACTTGCACACATCCGTAGTTCAAACTTTTCAATATGTTCACTCGGAATCAACTAACTCTGGGTTTCTAACTCAGAAGTTCTAAGAGGAAGCTCAGCGCTATAGCTTCCTTCTCGAGCTTCTAGAGCTTCCTTCGAGAACCGGTAGCGTGATCGGGTGTCGTTATCGGACAATCCCTCAAGAGGATCGACGAAGGGCATTTATTGTCTTCATCAACAATTAATTGACATGAGGAATGCGTAGTTCACAGCGTGTGGTTGCATGTACTACATGCGCTATACCTCCATACACCGTTTTGTATCGTATGTCCTCATAGCTGAACTGGTTAAGATGATACTTTCATGTGCTCGGAGCCGGTGTTCTATTCCCGGGCAAGGTCACACTGATACCCTGTATGTACTACACGCGCTAGACCTCCTTGCACCGCCTTGGATCGTATAATCTCACAGCTCGACTGGTTAAGGATTTGCTTCCACTTGGTCCAAGCCGAGGTTCTATCCCCCGGTGCGGTCATTCTAAGAACCTACTCGCAGGGAGCTGAGAAAGTCTACCGAGGCGCGCTGAAGTCGTGAATCGAGGCCGAGAATCAGAATCAGGGTTTGGTACCGGGGGTCCGGACCCCCGGTAAAGAATCAAGATTAATCCCCGTGTTAAACTGTGAGCTTGTGCATCATGAGTATGATCCCGGTTCATGCTCAAGGTCAGATTGCGATCTTGAATCTGAGCAGCTTTCAGGTTGAGTAAAAGAATCTCGACTCCTGAGAATTAATCTCGAATCATGAGTAAAAATCCCAACTCCGAGTATTTTATCTCGAATTGATGAAGTACTTTGTCTCAGTGCCAAAAACTCTGAATCAGCCATTGAGTATAGATTTGAATCTTGAATCGTGATTAAGGATCAGGACTCGGACTCAACGGCTGATTAAAATCAAGGATCAAGGATCTTGCTCATGATTACGTAATCTGACTCTGTCTCAAGTACTCATACTCAGAAATCTCGACTCTTTCTTCTAAGCTAAGAATCTGAATGAGTTCTCTCGAATCAAGGTGTGACTTGAATCATGAATCAGGATCAGAGCATGAGTTGAATCATGGACTCAGATTGATGAATCAGGATCCGCATACGGCCCCTGGGTAGAAGAACCGAG
>NW_003213047.1:0-2741 GCF_000006405.1 Perkinsus marinus ATCC 50983
TTATGTCTATTATGAAAAGAGCTAGAAGTTTATCAAGTAATAGTAGCAGTGATGATGATCAACCTATGCTCAACAACATATATTACCCAAGTTTATATAACGGTCAAGAAATGTCTACATCAACAACAAGTCTCAAGCAATATCGTATTGTAACTACAACGCCATTAGGAGATTCTATTAAATCACATATTTCTAACCCAATGATATCTCCTATAATTGGTCCTTTTTCTTTCACTGATATTCCATTGATTAATATATCTAATGCCTCATTCCCACCATGTTTATTTTCTGCTAAAAATATGAGCAAAAATCCAAAATGTACTCCTATTTTGTTTCGCAATACAATTAACACAAATTTTCTTCCTTCCATGGTTCCTGCAGAAAGGGAGAACTCAGGAACAGATCAAAGTTTGGAAGAACGAGCTATATGTAAGTCACACATATATATAGTTACAAATATTGCTCCTTTTTAGTGGCCTTATACATTGGAGAAGATCCTACTACACATATGAAAAGACCTTGGTACTGTGAGTATTGCGGATATAAAATTTCGGATATCCATTATTATCCACCACATCACAGATTATGTCATAAAGGATTTTCATTCACTACAAAGGATCTAGGCTATTTCGACTATAATGAGAGTATAATAACATTTTTTATTGCATGATTTACAATTATACTGTAATATTCTCAGGTTCTTCTCTACAACAAAAATTCAACCAGAAAATTTTTTTGTGCATTTTGTGGTATTGCGCGGTTGCCAGATGATGGGAGATGACGGAGTAGAGTAGAAGAGTAGTAGAGAGCTGGATCAAAGCTGTCAAAGCATGAGACCAGACGTAGGGACTTCTACTCGATCCGAAAGTACCTCAACCGCGGGTTGGCTCAGCCGGAATCCTCACCACGTAGAGTTCTCACTAACGTAGGAACCCAACATCACAATTAGATCTAATGGATTTGCTACTCAATCGCACTAGTGAGACCACTACATATAGACCGAATGCTAGTCAAGCGAGATTACAACGCAAGAGCAACTGCTCCCAGTCGTAAACGACGCACGTTCACAGTCAAAGAGAGAACACGTAGCCACAGTAAGCTACGGTTGTCTAGTATCAATCTAGAACTCTAACTCTCAGATAGAACAGAGGTGTTCAGTCAATCTCATCATCTTCAACGTGAGTGGAACGTCCAGCCGTTTCAACACCAAGATACGTTGCGAAGATACGCCATCATCTTGAGCACTTAGGTCATCTTGGTATTCCTTTGCGCTTGCCTCGCGGCTCCGCGCAGTATTCATATTTCTCCTAGAAGAGACTTAAGATTACATGAGATTCTCTGCTGTAATGGTTTATCAATATCTCATAAATTCAATCCAACACTTTCTTTATCAGACTAATAATAAACTACATAATTTACCTTTTTTGTAAACAAAACTTATTGTTGTGTTTATATTCATTTCGTAACGAGTTTGTCAGATTCGTAAACAATGAAAGAAGACAGTACCATTAATAAAGATCGACAAATTATTCAACTATTACAAAATAATAGTAATATCACACTACATCAATATTAAACTCGATATAAACTAATGTATTTTCAGATACAATACGGACGAGGTCCTTCTCGGAGAAGGGGCGGAGCTCGCGTCATACGCGCAAGAACGATTGACTCGATCGACTCCCGCGCCGAAAATTGATGGCGCAGGTTCGATCCCCACGGACGTCATTTCTAACGCAATTAATTTTCGGCCGTTTTCGGAGCAGCCACTGATGAGTTGGTCGAGTATGCAGGGTTTCATATTTTTTGCAAGATCCCAAGACCGGGAGCTTTCGAATGGTGGTTCAGACGTTTTCATATCTGATCTGGATCGGGCTGGATAATTGCATACGCACGCACGCACAAAGTTATCGTGAAGTGAGAGAATAAGCTCCGCTCGCTTCGCTCGCTCCGCAACTTTTGCGAATATCGCTCTGATTCTTAAGCACCCTAAGTGTGTTGCGGAATCCGAGCTCGGCCCAGACAATTACTGACAAAGTCCGCTGTCTACATTCAATGGCCTTAGCAAATCAGTTGTCCCCGGGAGATGAATCTGCTCACAGGTAAAAGAAGGTGCTTTCCACGTATTCTGGAACAATTCTACAGGATTCTCCGGAATACCGACGGAGGCCTCGATGATTCACCGACTGTGCAGCAACTCAGGCTATTCATCAATTCTACGAGAACTTCTGTGGCAGTGGAGTTAGACATATCTTGTAGATCCAAGCAAACAGCTCTTGCACGACATGTGAGTTTCCACACCAGAGGAGTCGCTATACCTGAGAATGTGCTGGAATCAGGTAGGCATGTGCTTGAAGAGGAATTTCCCCCATTCGAACTGGATTACACATGGCAAGATCAGTGATGGCAACGGGGGTTCCGTAAGTGTGGATTACTGGTGTCCAGCGCATGGATCAGTTGAGGTTCTCGGGCCTACGAGGTAGGTGTTGTACTCGTGATATGACACGCTCGAGCCTGTCAAACAAGAAGGTTATGCGCTGTTTGCTGTTTTAGATACTATTTACAGACAGAAGAGCTCACCGCAGCCCAATCTTTCAAGCATCGATTGATTAGAGCTGTGCTCGGATCCACCAGGCTTCGTGCGATCTCATATCATCAGTGGAATGAGACGCAGCTGAAGCAGATTCCTTGATTTCCTCATTATTCCCAGCATGACTCTCGCTGTTGACACGTTTCTTGAG
>NW_003206494.1:0-2791 GCF_000006405.1 Perkinsus marinus ATCC 50983
TGAAGTAGCGATGGAGTGGTATGAAATAGTTTTTATTGTGATTAGATGTCTCCGACTAAGCAGACCTTCACATTGGAAGCTTATGCGAAGCCCCAGCTGCACGCTGTGAAGTAATACGATGGGAATCCCAGCCTGAAACTGATCTTTACCAGTGTTGGAGCCTCCAACACGAACCATATGAATATATGCTGGCTTTGCTCAATTAAGCTCAAGAGCTTCCTCACTGATTATAGTAGTTTACATACGAATTCAAGTGTACGAAGTGTACAGAAATCAACAGAAATTTCTCAAAGTTTCCACCTGACTTCCTGACCCGTTAAATGAGGCTCCCAATACGCATACAAACATCATGAATTGGCAGAGATCACAATAAGGAAATGCGAATCGCTCGTTATTCTCGTAATGTACTTGTTGTTTTTTTTCTGAATTTGAACGGCACAGACAAACCGTCTCCTTCACTTCTATCTACTATCGACTATGGTTATCGATTTTCGTTGTGTATCATTGTTTATTCTTATCGTTGGAAATTTCATATTCACTGTATCTCAATTGTCGTCGTGTTGTACTGTACAACAATCTCACTTGATTATATTGATGCTAAGTTGTATATGATTGTCGTGTATTCTTATTAAATGAAATTGTCGATAATATTATCTTCACTTTTGGGGAATGCATTCAAACATTCCTGTTCCTCAGGCATCAACAAGATGATGTTATAGGCCTGCTCCTGGGCTCGTCAGAAGGTATGATTCGTCTCAATAGAGTAGTTCTCCCATAGACTCTACTCAGATACCATAAAGGAAGCTGTGCCGTTGTTCCATTGTGGAATAGTGAGCACGCCGATGATCAAGCTGGCGCTTTCTTTGGTTGAAACTTATTGCGATAAGAAGAAGCTCAAAATTGTGGCGGTGTACTGGGAAACTCCTCACGCTCGGAATGTGAATTTAGAGATTTCAGATATACTTCTTCTGCTAAGCCAGGTCCTGTTGTACGACAAATTGCTGAGGTTTTGGGTAAATACGGATCTATTATCGTCTATACGGTAGGATGGTTCATGGGGAGAATAAACAATCACGAATAATTGAATTTTTTCCGTTGTTGTTGTTATACGGTAGCGAATGTTGGGCAAAAATATGGCTGGTGAATATGGGAAACTTCTCGTTAGTGATGCGGGGTGTTGATCTGAATTATCAATGGCCATTCATAGATGATTATATTGTACACATATATAGACGCGAACTTATCCTCTCATACATACACCTGATCTTGACGTATTACTGAGTCCGCAGCTATGCTCCTAAACTAAAACCTAACCGCCTCGCCGAAGGAGTGTTGCACACAGAAATCTCACTTGGCATTTTCATACGTACTGATTGTTATTTTCAAGGAATGTATATCTGTTAATGAAGAATCATCGAACTTCACGATATAGAGGGGAATATCCGTTCTGCTGCTTTTGCTTAGATGCAAGTAAGATCCAAGAAGGTGACACTGACCGGTTATTCTGCTGATGGTCTCCGGAAGGAATCTCCGGACTGCTCAGTTGAAATCCCTGAGGGTTCTGGTGAGACAAATAAATCAGCTATGCTATCTCAGAATGTTTCCAATTTCAGATGATAAAGTGATCGAGATGATATCTGCTTCTCGCTACGTTGATGTGTACGATCTAGATGACCATTTACACGACCCTAGTAGAGACATTTTCGATTACAATATATCCGGTACCGCCACTGTCGCCCTCGAATAAGCGCATTGACTACTGCTTCTATCACAAGTACTGATCTTGGCGTTTATGGTCATCATCGGATGGAGAGTCGATTGGGAGGGGGAATCTTGGAGGAATTGATTGTGTTATGGTATATCGGGGTGGCATAGCGGCCCCACTCGGAGAAATTGATCATTTCGTGGTATATCGGGGTGGCATAGCGGCCCCACACGGAGAAATTGATCATTTTGTGGTATATCGGGGTGGCATAGCGGCCCCACTCGGAGAAATTGATTGTGTTATGGTACACAGAGGTGGCATAGCGGCCCCAGATGAACAAGCATTCGTTGAAGAACTCAGATATCGTTAGATTTCCGCATGGATAAATATTACACTACAGCATTTCCAGGTCAAATTAATTCTTTACCCATTTGGTTAATGTTTTACCTTTTTAATTAACGTTTTACCCATGGGTTTAATGAAATACCAAGAAAATTAATATTATACCTGGTTTATTTGAAAGTTCAGGAGTTTAATTTAATCAAGGCGCGCCCAATGACCACGTGCACGTCGTGAAGGTCAATGACAACTCGAGGAATCGTGTCGCCGCTTCGGCAGTTATATTAAATTAATTTGACCTGGAAATGCTGTAGATACCGATAAAATAGACTATCAACACATATCATCGGTATATGGTTAGAGGGTATTGCATGGTATACCTTAATATGACTACTGAGCTCTCTACTGCTCAAAACACTACATGACAACTCTGTGATCATTATGAAACTGACACCAACGAATTATAATACAAAATGAAATGAAAAGAATAGGAATTTCTGGAGGACGAGTGGTCGACAAACCACTCGTCGTTGAATCATCTCTCAGGTAGCATTCGAGTTTTCAATGTTGTGTTCATCGGCTCTCGCTGTGATGATGTTGTAGACGATGAAACCAACGGCGGTGAGAATACCCCCTACAGAGGAACAATAGTGAACAAGGATAAATCTACCTCAAAACCTTACCGATCCACGCGCCCAAAGACAATACGAGACCTTTGACGAGCATGTCGAATACCAAAGCAGCCGG
>NW_003212056.1:0-2234 GCF_000006405.1 Perkinsus marinus ATCC 50983
TTAGTAGTGCTGATGGTAGTAATGAGTACTCGAGAGCAGAGGGAAGGGCTTGGGTATCCACAGGGAGGGTTGGACGCTGGGAAGCAGTGCCTCACTGTGCAGTTCAGAGTGGTCTTCGCTGTGACATCCAATCGGACTGGCAAGGGTGGTATATGGTAGCTAATGCGTGGCGATGAGCTGTGTGGTCAGATTGTAGCTATATAAGGGTCGCGTCAACGAAACAGACATGCCTGCAGGAGTTTTATCAGCTTATTACGACCGCGGCAAAAATGAAGTAGAGAGTGGTGTGTGTGTACGGGGCGAGGCTCGGGCAGGTTGAAGCATCGAAGGATGGTTGAGGATCCTGTGATGAGATGGGTGCTTCGGGAGAAGGAGGAGAATCTTGTGATAATTCCCTTGGAGGTATTAGCACCGGGAGAAGTCCTACAGAGTAATGCCGTATATATATCGTCGTGACTTGTTGGACTGTGTTCATGCAGGGGCTCCGTCATTCAAGGTGCTGGCACCGCAAAGGGCTAGGTATTGGAGTGATGTAATTAAGAACGCGGGGTCTTCGGTCCGCTTCCCATCGTTATGATGAGTGCATCGTTTCTGATCCACCCGGTGTGTTGGGCGTTATGTGAGGTTCGTGGAGAGGTTTCTTTTAGTGTGTGTCTGTCGTGGTACTATCCTTGATGACTGAAATATGTCGGATTCTTTCGCGATGAGGATTGCGGCTCTCCGTGGGAACTACAAGAAGGCCTCAGGCGATGCTAGTTAGGTACGTTGGGAGGGTCCTGATGCTGTGGGAGCAGCGGCGGTGGTGCTTCAGGATGCTACTGTGCAAATTCGGGAGGAGGGGAAAGAGGACCAGTTGGTCCGTCGTCGCAGGTTAGAAGGCCCCGAGATGGAGGGGACTGCCGAGGCCGATTTTAAGACGCTGAGCAAGCCGGCGACTCATGTTGGGTTTAGGAACGAAGGTGGTAGTGGTGATAGTGGTAGTAGGTTATCGATTGTGGACTTTTGGGTGAGGTCTCCGGGATGATACTGGGTGCTAAGAAGGATGAGATACTTCGAGAGGCAGTAGGGGTAGTTTGCAACCTACGCACGAGTGGTACGCCGGCCCAGGTCCGCTATATTGTTGAGCACAACAAGGGCATCACGGCGATATGTGAGGCCGGTGTCTGGGATGTCAGTTTAGCAGTGGAGTGCATGGTCAGGTACAGTGCTGGACGTGAGGGATTCTAGGATGGTCCTGGTGGTGTTGGAGGCCATCGAGGGCATTTTGAAGGTGGGATGCGAAGTCCAGGAGGAGACGGGAGAGAACATAAACCGATACCTAGAGTAGGGGGTGGCTGTTGGTTGGGCGCTGGATGGTGTTATTATCAGAATGGAGGAGTGTGGAGGCTTGAGTAAGATAGAGGAACTGCAACAAGATGGCAGAGGGGTAGGGTGAGGTTGGCGGAGTGATGCCTATGGTGTTATTCAGGTATTGCGAAGTGGAGGAGCAGAATGAGGTCCTGGGGCTGGACTTCAACGTCCACTCGATACAGCATGATGGGCAACCACACTTTTCGCATGAATCATTCATCGTTAATTCACATTGCTGTACACACTCGGAAATAGAGTCGCTCAAGGCCCGTTCTTATGTAACAGTGGTTAGGTTGTGTTGGCGGGTCCGTCAGGGTCGACTGGGAGGTTGAGTTGTTCATGGCCGATAGGAGACTCGTTGACTGCAGCTTGAAGGACCTTCTTGCTGACCAACAGATCGCTTGGTGGCTGGTCGGCTGTACAGCAGTTTATGCAGTGCTCTCGGTGGGAAGGGTCATGCGAGTGTGTGGACATGCTGTGCTCAGATGGTTGTGATTCCTACATCACTGGCTGTGGTGACACTAGCGGTGATGGGGATAGGAGCAGTGTAGGATGGAGTGTCTATGGTGACGGTCTGTGTGACGGTTTTGTAGGTACGTCGGTAGTTACTGTGGGGTAGAACCCCTTGACCCTGCTCACAAATTACTGTTCCCTGGGCTTCATCGGAAAACTGATGGGGATATTGTGGCTTGGGAGAGGCGTGTTGAGACGCCTGAAATTGAGGATACGGGAGAACGGCCGGAGGGTTCGCGGGGAGGAGGACGGCTGGGGTCTGGTCGGTACAGCGTGCATCGACAGTTACTCCGCGTAACCCATTGGAGTCTGGCTCTAAGGTGAAGATGAGCATAGGCTACGTCGGGGACGACTAAGGCCAGTTTGAAGGA
>NW_003212056.1:2334-8079 GCF_000006405.1 Perkinsus marinus ATCC 50983
CAAGGAGGCATCCATCATCAGAGGTATCCATCGCGTGGCCGCGACAACATAGAGGGTCGAGCCACTGAGGCTCTGACTGTCGTTCGTGGCTCTGCGACAAAGACTGACGTTAAGAATCTCTACAAACGCTTCGGGTATCATGACAATTGTGAAGAGCTGCTGAGCCGTCATTACATGGTTCTTCCTTGCAGGACTTTCGCTGGAATCGTATCAGCATCGAAGGCGGAAATGTTGCAGATTTACGGTATAGGAGAATCGAAAGCCCAAGTGTTAGATCGGTGTTTCAATGAGAAGTTTTGATTCCAGCAGTGTTCTAAACTTGTTGTTCAGTGACGACGCGAATCGATCGGATGGGCGAGCGCTAATGTGATTCGTGACGACCAGCGTATGTTTGTACAATGGCTTCCCTGTCACATACACCGTTTATGAGTCACCCCTATGTACCTAGTGGATTGTCCGGTGAAGCAGTGCACCGCTCCGTCGACCAATTGACCATTGATCTCGGTGAAGGCTCGAAGGGCGATACGCTGGCAGAAGTGTCAACAGCATCTGCAGATGGGAGGGGGATTGGACTCGATTTTTCACTGCACTCGGATACTCACAGCAGTCTTTTTGATATTGGGGATTCTGTTTCGACTTTTGGTGGTTACTATGATGATATTTTTTCTGATATGAATCTGCGAGTCACTATGAAGAACTCCTTCTTGAACGTAGATGAGCCCAGTGCCGGTGGTCTCGATGATTTGGCAATGCCCGAACTCATTCGAGGTCAGACTGCACCGGACGTATTCCCATCGGCCAGGCATGCTATAGATTCGCAACCCCCTGGTCATAAAGCAGCAGTGCCTTTGATTGGCCTGTCCTGGCCGCCTTTCGTCCACTCTGTGCTTGAGGAAAGCAGGCACGTCAATGACAACTTGGTCGTGGGTGCACACAGTACTCGCTCTGATCACGGCAGTTCCGACTCCCAGGACTGGGCCTCTACGATATCGGCGGTATTGGGTTTAGAGAGCACCACAGACTCTGATGTAACCTCTATTTTGAGTGCGGCGCCGGCTGGAGACTCAGGGCAGGATGCTGGATCATTGAGATCGCAAAATCAGCTTTTGACCAACGCTCTCTTCGCTATTGCGGAATCCAATGAGATGCATCAACAGCGAAATGGCAGTGGTGGTGGCTCTCATGCATATGGCAATTTCGCTGCTTCGATTGAGAATGGTAGCTGCGTATCGAGCCCATACTTCATTGGTGCAGCTAGCAGCCCTTCGGGTCTCTTGTCCACCCCGGACTATGGTAGGGACCAGATGGGTGGGTCGATGGGTGGTCCTGCTGGTCAGAGGGAGGAGGTGTGTCCTCTAGAGGAGGAGGAGGGTGATGATGATGTCAACAATACGACTGTGATGCTGAGGAATATACCCAATCGGTTCGACACACAATCGTTGATCGAACAGATTTACCTTATGGGTTTTGAGAACACTTTTGACTTTCTCTATTTGCCAATCGATATCAGAAACAAATGCAATGTCGGCTATGCTTTTCTAAACTTTCGTCAACATTCTAGAGCCCTCGATTTCAAGCGAACATTCACCAACTACAGACTGCCAGCCCTAAACTCGCATAAGATCTGCCGAGTTTGTTGGGCACTCGTGCAAGGCTTCAACAAGAATGTTGAGCACTATAGGAATTCCCCAATTCCGGAGAAGCATAGGCCGCTAATCGCCGATGCACAGGGACGGTGGATCCCCTTCCCTAAACCTGACCCTCATGTCGAGGAGTTGATCCGATCTCGTATGGCGCAGGAGGAGATGTCCAAAGCACTTGGTTCTAGGAAGATCCGTAGCTCGACGTCGTATTGGGTAGAGGATAGTCATAAAATATTTATCGGTGGTTTGGGACGTTATACTACTAGTAGTACCCTCCGCGCGCATTTTTCTAAGTTTGGTGCCGTCAGAGAGGCTCCAGTGGTGATGGATCGAACCTCTGGTAAGAGCAGAAGGTTTGGCTTCTGTGTCTTCGAACATGAGGTTCCTAAGGCCGTATTTGAGCTACCCCATGAGATCGATGGGGTCCTCGTTGCTGTGGAATACTATTCTTCAAATACCTGACGTATGTGGGATATCATCATCATCATCATCAGCGCCAGTGGAGCATTATCGCTTCAGAGAAGCTTATCTCATCGGTAGCCGTTTTTGTTACCAGCTGTACAATTTCATTCATAACTCCAACATGGCGTCGGCGCGCTTTTAGCTAGCAAAGTTCTAGCAGTGATCGAACGTAGGCTGACTTTTCGTCGGTCCTTATTGTCTTTAGTTGTCATATCTTATTGCTACAGGCTGTGGTTCTAGTTACAATCGCTGTCAGTGTTTTTGTCGCGATGCAGGTATTCGTGATACCATTTTCACATCAACACTCGTTGCCGAGTAGTAGTTCGACGACCCCACATAATTTACCCTCTAATATTACCACATATTCTCCAATTCTCATTCGTACCAGTCACCTTTTTGCTCCGGTCTCACTCCCCCTTCCTGGTAACTCTCGCCCGGTTTTGCTCGCCACCAAATGTTGGGGTTAAGAAAAATCCCGTTCTCTTCAAGGCTCTCTTATCATATATGAACCATGCGGGAGGAAGTAGCAGAGCACGAGCGTTGTTTTATGTCATCGTAGCGACTATGACAACCATTATTATCACTTTTCATATCTCACTACTCTTGCGTTGTCAACAGCATTCACAGAGCACTACTTGGAGGTATACATTTTCCATGTCTATAGCGGCAGGACTGCGAGAGATCGTTGATAGACTCAATGCTCCTCCTCTACACATTAATCTATCCTTAGTGCAATTCGATGAGCTGCCAGCGTAATACGACAGCCCCCATAGTGTGACAAGTTACATGTGTAGGTCGACCCTCCTGTCAGTAGTGAACAAGGTCCTTGCAGTGCTCGATCCGAGACACAATGTAGACACCACAACGAGATCATCCCTCTTGAAAACAAGGCTGTCTCTTTGAGCCTCTGCATGATCGTTGGTCAGGTCGATATAGATAATGAGCGTATGGAAGATACCTACAAGCGCATGGTTGACTTCATCACCGTGCTAGGCTATCCGGACGATAGCGCCATGTACTGCCTCGGCTCTCGTCATCGACACTCCTGTGATGGTGGTGAGTTAGAGCGTCTAAAGAAGGATTCATGAACGGCGACAAGAGAGTACTTCATCCTCTTTTGTACTGGCTATTGGTCAATCTGACTGCCCTCAAGGAGAGGGCATACTTAGCTAGGTAGAAGAGCTGATAAGTCGCGTGCTTGCTCTCGGAGTTCAGATTTCTAACCAACTTCGAAGTCCCTCAGGACTTCTTGCAGGACGAGAACATCGCAGATATGTATTCGAAATATAAGGAGCTCCAGTCTACGTTCAAGGCGAGCCTGGCAGCGGGTTTATTCCGTAGCGTTGTCATGCTAGGCTACCCATTCGGCGCTACAACACCAACGGGAGACGTCTGCGATGCCGGACGAATTGAAACGTGATATACAGCAGCTGAGTGTAGAGAAGGACCAGCTTATTGGAAAGTTAAAAGGTATGATCTTGACGTACGTGTATGAGCAGTATTCGGTCTCAGCGCTCAAACATCGTACCACTGGTGATGCTGAATTCAACGCAATTTTTGATGTCACTTCTAGACTGCGGCATGAGCAGGAAGAAGAGGTTACTGGATGGCGCATTCGTTGGGGTGGAGATGGGAACTATCGCTCAGGCGCAGTTGGCTGACACGTACAGGAAGCTACGGAGACAGCTTGATGAAGTCGAACGCCTGCATCGAGGGGCTGCACAGAGGCTTGAGGAAATGCGCCAGGCGCGGGCGGAGGCTGAGGAGGAGCCAGGGAGGATGCTGGAGGCACGTATAGTGTTAGCATATTTGTCATCGAGGTCTTGGCTAGGTCGTACGCAATGACGTGCACAACGCTGGGGTTCAACTAGAACGGACGAAAGCAGCTCATGATGCACTGTGTCAAGAACTAGAAAGTGCTGAGAAACAACTGAGCGTCCCTAATGTGGGCATAATGTAGGGCAGTAGGGTGTTCGGACATGTTCTGGTCAGATTGATGACGCGACGCTGTTGGAGATGGAAGAGAAGTTGGAGAGCCTACAGGAAGAGGCTGAGTCGATGGAGAGCAGCCTCAAGAGTCAGTTACAAGTAGTAACTCTCGGAGGTTCACGAGTACTAAAGCTCTTTTATGCTAGGCACAGGCCTCAGTAGAGAACAAAGGCGGAGGGCTGCAGGTCAGTCGTAGTTAATGTGGCAGACCCTGAATGGTGGTTGTTGTATTTGTAGGTCTATAGGCAGCAGGCTCAGCTCGTGGCTAAGAAGCATGAGGCGTTATCGACGAAGGTGGAGGCTATGGAGATAGAGAGGAATGCTGCAGCGCTCGAGTTGGAGCAGTTGGAGTCGAAATACGAACAGCAGATGGGGCATCGGTACGACAGAGAGTGTAGGGAAAGTAGTAGAGTGTAGTTACCTCCGACGGGAAGACTTCAAAGAATATGCCGTCACACTGAGAGAGAAAACGAGGAAGTTCAAGTCGGCAAAAAGCGAAATGCAAAGTCTCAGATCAGAGGGGTCCATATTAAAGAGGACTGAACAGTTGTTGAAGGAGAAGTGTGTTCTCTACGGTGTGGTGACGTTGGATATTTCACCAGGTTGGAAGATTCCAAGAGGAGACTACGAACAGTCGAGGAGGAGTACGGTGTGGTTGGTCACGACGAGCTGGAGTCGCGTCTGATGGAGGTACACCCTGTTGATACCTGGGACTGTGATCTCAGAAGGTCTATACTGGTTTACGGACTATAGTCGTTATGCATACCGTTGCACAGAATGTAGCAGGCCTCGGAGGCGAAGTCAGCTGCTGATGCCAAGAAGGGATCTCAAATGGAGGAGCTGTCGGAGGTGGTGACGAAAATCAACTTGTTGCTCCGAGAAAAGAAAAACGAATTGGCGCCTCGCATTAAGGCAGGGTAGCGTGAATGGGCATTTCGGTATGCGCTTTTACAGGTACTCAGGGCTTCCAGAGAACGACTGGCGGAAGCCGAGGCGATTTACCTCACGAAGAAAACAAAGTAGTCTAGGACACCGATGACGCTCTTCTGGCCGACCTTGAACAGGTATGAGGCTATTGAGACAGACCTCAGCAGAGAAGTAAAGGAGCGTAAGAGCGTGACGGAGAGATTGCTGGAAGAGACCGAATATTTGCGAAGTCGGGCAGCGGAGATCGAGTTGAAAATCATAGCGTAAACCGATACACCTTGTAGGCGGCTTTTAAGCTCGCGTCGGATGCAGGACCGAAAGTTTGATCGAACGAGGGGAACGAGAACAGCAGTGCCTCGATGGCTCCATGCAGTTCTCCAAAGATCATCCGACGCTCAGTTCTGTCTATGCGGCGAAGATTGGCGAAGTTGAGCGAGTAAAGTTGAGCGCGTTGGGACGGGATTCCTTCACGCTGTGGCTCTCAGACCTGCCAGGCTTTGAAGGTGCAGGAAAAAGATGTCCAGGACTCCTTTGACCAGAGAGTCCATCAGAAGCAATTATTTGAACGATTGAATCGACTCCTTGAGGTGAGCCTGTTATCAATATTGTTTGTGACTTGCTCACCGACCAAGTGAAACTGCGATCGTTGGCGACAGCAAACGGAGATGTTGGTCTCGGACGAGTAGAGCACTTGGCAAAGGAGTCAACCGCCTTATAATAGAAG
>NW_003212056.1:8179-20600 GCF_000006405.1 Perkinsus marinus ATCC 50983
AGTTTCGGGAGACATGAGCATACTGATTCTATTCTTACTGCAGCCGTCACATACAGCCTGAAGAACACATTGGTTACTCACATGTCATGGCTCCATGAGATCAGAGAATTAAGACGTGTTGCCCAGCGGCGAGAACCTTACATTGCCGCAGCTGTAGCAATTGTGTCGTGAGAGCAATCGATGTGCCTCGGATTTCAAAACGGAGTTCCACAAGAAGTCCGAACCGCAACATGAGCACGATGCACTGGCCGACTGGGGCTTCCACGAAGGTGTTCGACTGCGGTGTTTGGAATCAGTGCTTGCCAGTGAAGCGAGTTGCTTCACAGCCTGAGCATCATAGATCCCTCGGCCAGCCATCGGCCTGAGCTACCATATAGTATGAACGGCCGAAATGGTCATGGAGCATCCCTGGCTGTAGTTGAACGCCTTGTAGCCCCGACCAGTCTCTCGGGACATACGAGCATTGATTACAGCCATCACGTCGGTATATGTGGATAACCTTGCCGGGGACTCGGAGCTCACTGGTATGGTGGAAGGGCTCGACTTGGCTGATGTCGGGAGGGACATCGTGTATGCTTGACAGGCCCTCAACGGCGTCATCTGACATTCGAAATGCCATTGCTTCCCATTCTGAAATCCTCACCTAAGACTTGTGCTTCAGCCCGGGCAGCGGCCCATCTCCACGGGCGACCCACTGCTGCTGTGACACCGGAAAAGAACGAGGTCACTGCCTCCGACCATGCCCGAGTAGTGCTCGACTGCGGACTCAGGTCGGGATAATCCACCTCAGACTGCTGGGATCCTGTCGATACCCCTCCAGGGCCTCCACCAACGCCCTGAGTCTTTATCGGCCACCAAACAGGCCTCAAGCTGTTGCTCACCATCGTGGTGTCCACGTCCCCTGTGTGAGCGTGGTCACGTCGTCTCTTGAGCTGTGCAATGCGTTTGATGTCCCTCAACGCCGCAGCGTCCTCGGACAAGTACTGCCTCGTTCGCATCACACTAGTAGGGTCGGCAAGTCGCTCGATAAGCCTCCTTGCGTTATGCACTGATGCCCTCGGGACCATGTCGTCTCGGTTCACCACTGAGATCACCCCATATTTCTCCGCCGCAGTGGCAAGCGCATCGTCCATGCACGCTGGGGAACCGAACCCGACACATCTGAGGAAGTAGACTTGGAGGACCCAGAAGAGGACACGATGGCCCACGTCAGTGTGTCACAGCCAAGCATGATATCTTGGCGTAATATTATGCATGCCAGAGAGGCGATACCAGCTCCGAGAGAATGGCCCGTCAGGGAAATCCTGAAGCCCTCATCATGGAGCCGAGCAAGGCAGCTGCCGACCTCTCTAACGAGGTGCTGCGCGGCGACCAACATCCCTGATGAGGCAACTGTTGAGGACAGGACATGGGCCTAGGTAGTTACCCATATGGCAGTGTCCCATGGTACCATCAGCCAAGTAGAGGGTCCCCTGGAAGGCATTGAGGTCAGTTATGGAGTCCCCAATTGTGGTCGTGCCCGGAAGGATAAGCACTGCCCTTTTCGAAGCCCCTGGGGTATCCCCACCTCTACATGCCAGATAGAAGGTATGACCAAACTCCCTATACCGTGCATAGTGTGGCTCCGCCAGTACCAGAGTCCAACCCTAGGAAAGAGGCTTACCATGACGTTCCAAGACCATCAGGACCACCTGAAGTCGGAGGAGCCTCTGAGCGTCCACTGCGGTGAATTCTGCAGGTATATGCACCGCTAGGGTGCACATAAGTTCCACCTCGGCCAAGGTCACTTTCGACGGGATCGGCAGCCCTGGCAGAATGGCCCTTCGAAAACACTTAAGCCATGGGCTCCCACCGTGATGAGATTTGCTCTCCAGACTCGGATCGTTCCCTCGAGCACCGTAATCTTCTCCCATGAGGTAGTATCTACCTTTTGCTTCAGTGATAGCGGCTTTCAACAGACTCCTCACATGGCCGCGGCGACATCAGCTGTGTTGGCCGTCCATCTCGAGCGAATGCCAGCACTACTAGTGAGCTTGGAAAGCATGCCTATGGCTTCCAGTATGTCGCTACCATAAATGCACAGAGGGCCATACCGGAAAAGGTAGTATGCACCCGAGATGTACCTAATATGGGCAAGTCGTCGACGTGGTCAGTGCGGACGATTCTGACTTGGCGAAAGCTCCCATCGGGAGAACTGATGAGGCCGCTCTCAAGGCTTGGAGGAAATTGCCACCCAGTCTGTAGACCATAGCGACGTTGCTCTCTGGAGTCGACTTGAACGCTGTTAGTCGACCGGCGAGGTACCTGAAACCACGACCAGTAGCAACAACTGTCCGATGGGGCGTACAGTTGTATCCTCTCCTGCCGTGCTTTCACCCGGTCTAGCAGTAGATCTCTGGCGGCTTCACTGAGGCAGGTATGGCACAGAGTCCCATTCAACTTGTTGAGGCCCTTCCGGACCTCCTCTCGAGTGGCGGAGTCCCGTGTCTGGAATAGCACGTAGACCTGGAAGGGTCAATCCCTCGGCCCTCACGTCTAATCCAAGATCGTCGTCCTCATCAACAGGGTGGTCGAGCGCCTCTGGGTCGGCCCCATTCTCATGCTCTAGTTGCTGTACATCTTCCAAGGTGGTCCAGTCGGGGTCAGCGGACAGACCTGACCAAGGCCTGCCCGGCAGAGTCTACAACGAGACCCCACGGTTTGCACGCATGACACTGTCTTGCAGGTCGGCAGGGATGAGTGGCATCTCGGCGGCGGCCTCAGCTAAGCACGCCTTACAAAACTGATGGCCGCACATCGGGCACACCCTGGCCCTGAGGATGTGCCCTTCTCTACAGTAGAGGTTGTCGTTCAAACTGACCTGTTGGTAAAACTGAAGTCGACGGTGCATTTCCAACAGCTCGGTGGCCGTGGCGGGTCCCGTCGAGCCTGCTGGTCGCCTCCGAGGGCAGTAGCGTCAGTCCTGGACCGTCGTAGAGAAATAATGTTCACCAGACTGGCCACCCAGCCACGTCGCTGTGGGTCGACGACGCCACTGGCAGTCTCCTCCTCCACCATGTCCTCGTCGTGGTCCAAGTCTATGATGGGAATACTGCTGGTCACACCTTGAGCACGCCCCTCTTGTGGAGGACCGAAGGCAGAGGTACTGTCCGATACGCTCGAGATGGGCAACCTGGGTTACAATTGCAGGTACCATTATAGCGGCTTCAGTTCACCTCAGGTGGGCCATAGGGCTCCCTGTGGACGATGGTACGGCCTCTGTGCTTGGAGGGCCTTTGGCTCCTGTGAGTCTCTTCAACATGACTCGAAATCCCCTCGATGCTACGCACTGTCGGAAACTGGCAGCAGACCCTTGACAAACAGGGCGCGCCAAAACGTCTCAACTACGGCAGCGTACGAATGCTAGTTATGTCCCACCAAGCTATGTAGTAACACGACTCAGCTATAGTACAACTGATATCAATAGTGGCATGCATACAGGTATAGTGGCATTTCAACTAGGCCCCTCTGCATCAGCCTTCCGTCGTGCCGATGCCCAGGCCCCGATGTGTTCCCATGGATCGTCAGGCATCTTCACTAGGAGCTCCGCTATCATCGCCTGAAAACAGCAGTCGCCGAAACTGGGCCCGCAACACCTACCTCAATGCCCTGCTGCAACTGATGGTCCCGTAGGTAGGTGGCAGTTGCTGAGACCACTCTGTGTGTGCCTATGGCCGTCCTAGCGTCCAGGGGTTCCTCAAAGGAGTTCTCGTATTCAACCTCCATATCGTCACCGTCATCACCACTACGCATTCTAACCTACCAACGATCGTTCAGAAAGATGCACAGGCTCAGCTAGCACGTGTGGCGGTGAAAATACGGAAAATTCTGCGGAAATTTTGGAAAATTTTCAGGGATTTTTTTCACTTCTACCCGAATCGGTACACGAGCTCCTATAATCAGTAGTGATTGAACTCAGCTGTGCTCGACTGAGATATTCCAACACTGCGCACACAAAGAAAACGACCGAGACCATACGCCAGTCTACCTTAGCGACGCCCTTAGCTGTCGGGGGTATCACCAAAGTCCCCTCCAACACTGGAGCGAAAATCTCAAGTTTAACTTTAGACGAGGCGTTTTCTATCAGGGCAGTACTCGTAGAACAACAAGGGATGTATCTTGCGCACAGCGAAGATTTACCTCAATAGCGAGACGGGCCCACCTGCTCCTGCACGTCGGAGCATCTACGTCGGTTATCCGTATGAAGGACCCTTCAGGGGCCGATACCACATCCGAGAACTTCAAACGAGTCGTCACACTCTTCAACGAGCCAAGGGCGGCCGCCTGTTGCTGAACACCATCGATACCCTCGTCCTTGGACTCATGAGGCTTCTTTTCTTTAGTCATTAAAGAAAAGAATAAACTCGACCCCCCAGCCTTGCTATCATGTCGTGACAGGTCTCTTCCTCGTTGCCCCTAAGGACCCTTCACTGTGTAGACAACTCGACTGAGACCCTCAATAGGAGACGTTATTTTCACGAGTACTCGGTTAAATATCATCCCTGACCTTGATCGTCAGAATCACTATCCCCTTCCAATGCCGCCAACAGGTCGTCCTCGTCTACAGTGAGACCACCCACGAAGCCCTCCTCGCTACTGCTGTCCACCGTTGCCACAGTGGTGAGCAGATCGTTGGGCCTTCGCCGGGCCGGGCTTGCGTCGGCCTCACTGTCGTGAGGGTCTTTGGTGTACAGTTGCGGTGCTTGCCAATGGACACGCATAGGAGTGGCCTCGATAGAACTCAGTTTGAAGGGGCCGAACTAAGGCAGAGGTATGAGCCCAACGCCTAACACAGCGTGCCCACCTTGGGTCGTTGCCAGGTTGCTAGGGCATGTAGTAAATACCACACATGGACAACTGGAACTCCCATCTCCATTGCCTGTTGGGCCTTCCTAGTCTCAGTATTGCTCGCAACAAGGACATCTATAGGCGGACCTGAGGTACACTACCAAAACCATCTTGACGAGTATACTCCTACGTGACGAGCTGTCTAGCCCTGCTCGTGGCCCCGCTATGTCAGTGACCACAGTGGCCCCAAGTCTATGGAGTAGGCGTATGACAGGATGCTGAGCAGGGTCCCAATAGTTGCTGGGGACTAGACCAGAATGCCCAACCCTGAGCCCCTGAGACGACAACACTACTGCTAACCCGCCAGAGATAGCCCGCTCACCTCCAATGTTTGCTCCCGGATCGCCGGTATAACGGGTCGAACATCCAACTTGGTGGCATCAAGTTCATCGCCGACACTACATACCACAGACACTGTCAAACTCAAGCACCTCGAGGCCAGTACCCCGTGGCCAGCTGGGCCGCCGCATAAGTCCGTGTATGAATATTTCGCAGCATTTCCGTCACATAGTGCAGCTGCCTATCCGACTCGGCCATTTCGAGCCACTTTCGATCCCTGAAAAATTGAGTTAACATTTGAGTGACCAGAGGCTATGAGTACCGTGGTGGTGCTCCTTCCTCGGGAGGGGTCGGGACTGCCGAGCTGCTGGCGTCCGCTGGGTGGTGGTACTCGGCCAAGGGGGCCATGGCGCGCTTGCCAGCGCCCGCCGCTATAATGGCGTTCAGTTGACCTGTGGGAGGGGGGTCACGCAGGAAGTGAAAGAGGTGTGGTATTCACCTTCGAGGGACACTCGGAGCCTCTCTGAATCCGGGAAGAAAACATAAGGGGTCACTTTGATGAGGCTGTGCTCGTTGTCCTTGGCCTCCCACACGTCGTCCCGATCGTCCACAATCACAGCTAGCCGGTGGTTCGACGGGAATATCCTCGACAGAGTCTGAGCGACCAACGACCTTGCACAGCAACAAAGGCCCGCCTTCCCACCTTGCACGTTAGGGCTGACTGAGTGGGTCGCGCAATCAACCGTGGCGGCGCTAAAAGCATGAGCTCAACAGTGGTAGTAACTACAAGTCGCCTACAGCCAAAGTATCGTGCGGAGGGGTCAAGGGCCTTGAGGAGTCGGATCGCGTACTCCCTGGTGCCGTGTGTATAGAGATAGAGCTCATACAACGGGAGTATTTCTTCCAGGAATGTGTAACTACAAGTGAGCCCCTCGCATGGGAGATGAAGGTGCGCTCTATTACAACCCGGGTCTAAGCTTAAGATAGCAGCACGCCGTTGTCGTAGGGCTGGTCCCGATGAAGAACTGATACACCTAGGGCACCTCGGGGTCTGACAAACGACCCTATCGAGATCGCCAACTACCTTTTCCTCGTCAAGCCTGCCCGTATCCCTATTGGGCGCTAGATTATAGCAGGTTACATCTAACACACGATTACATGGGGCATTCCCTGGCGTAGTCTACGGACCCGGGAAAAGGAGGTCGATCCTCTTGTTGGTGACATGTAGGATGGTATGGTCAATGTCAAGAACAGCTACTAGCCTTTTAGAGGCTGCTAATGTACGTATCGTAGACGACTCCAATGACGCAGCGAAAGCCTGATGGGATATTGCCCACTACATGGGGACACCGCAGGCTTACAGCGGACACTCTGATACCAGCATCAGCACTGAGGAATTCGGTAGCATAGTAGCCGCCTTTCTCGAGGGCCGCCCGTCGTTCTAATACAAGAAGGCATCAGCTACTACCAGGTGGAGTGAGAAGCATACCCTCATCACTATCAACGACGGACTCCTCTTGAGGCCCTTCACTATCGTCATCATCAGCAGAAAGGTCATCGTCCTCCAGCGAGAGGGGGTCTTCCTTCCAAGCATTGACCCCAGACGACGACCCAGCGTTATGGCCCGGCCCGGCATCTCCCTTCCCTAGCTCAGTGCTATCCACTATAGCACAGCAAGTGGCACACATCCCTTGCCAGACCAGGTCGTGAGGACACTAAGAGTCGCACATACCACCCTAGTTAAACCAGTGGGAGAAGTATGCATATGGTCAACTACATGTGTTGGTGACAATACGAAAATTCAAAGGGAATACTGGGAAATCGAGATCTACCCAAATTCGTATATGAACTCCTATAACTAGTGAGGAAGCTCCTGAGCTCAGCTAAGGAAACCAAACATAGGGAGCGTATTTTTTCTCTCAGGCAACTTCATAAACTTAGCAGTTCACACTAACAGAGTGGTGTTTCAGGCTGAAACTTAAACAAGGCTCAGATACAGAGATGCCCTAACATACACTAAAGTGAAACGGTCGTATTCTTGACCGTCACACATATCTTATATTCCAACACTGAGCAGAGCCTGGCCACTATCACCTCATCCTTCCTCCCCTGCTGCTGCTGGTCGTCGTCTCCTGTTGCCTGTCGTTTCGACGAGCCCCCCTCTAGTTTATCCATAAGCCTCATACCAGCCTTCCGTTTGCTCCCCCCGTCCCTGGAAGGCAGTGGAGGCACTACATCTTCATTGCATCCCAGTGCTTGACTAGGCGAGGAAGGAGAGGAAGAGGACATCGGTCAAGGCTGACCCTACAGTGACGGGAACATCAACGCTAATAAGAGTAACATTACTATCAACTCCACAGAGACTCTCGACACTGAAACGCATTGTTTAAACTGCACTCAAGTTCTCACATCTAGGACATAATTATCAAACTATCATACGGAAAATGTCACTGCCCGCCTTGCCACGCTACCGCGGGCTTATCTCTACCCCCAAAACCTCCTGGCGGACCAACTCGTAGACGTAAAAGTTGATGCCGACTGCCGGGATTACTTTAATTAGCTCGGGAATCTTGGAAGAATATCATCAATAACAGCGTGGCTGCTAAACCCCACTTACCAAGCCGCGATAGAGTCCCCGAATGGACTCCGCTTTCACAATCTGCCGGGCGACTGTCAAAAAACTGGGCGCGGCCACTCCCACGCACATCTGTTGGCGGCGACGTATGAGGTCCAGAGGGAAAATGATCATAGAAGCTGTTGAGCCTAGAGGAGGGGCCCATCACGGTCCGGGGGAGACCCAAAGGGCCAGCACGCCTACCCGCCATTGCCCCGCAAAGGAGACTCGACAACCAAGTGCCCCTCTGCTTCTCAAGGGCATTGAATGAGCTCATGCCGAGCACCTGCCTGAATACCCATTTCTCTATCTCGATCGCCTTCACCTGAATTTATCACAATTCCATTTAGAATTGAGAAACTCCTGCGCTACCTGAAGAGTTTCATAAATGGCGAAATTAAGCGCTATGTTCAGCCCTTGGCACCATATTGTTACTCCCAGGCCTTTGAAAAGGGAGCTCAGGCCTTCCGTCCGCGCGATCTCGCGAAGTGTTGGTATGATACCCCAATTTCGGAGAGTGTCATTGGTCGCTAAACGAGTTCTGACCAAATCCAACGGATAGGTAGCGACCTGGAAAGGAGAGGATTCGTGCAAATTTTGGTATGAGCTATTTACGTTGGCAGCGCAGCCTCCCATAAATCCGGCCAGGAACCGGCATGATATCCCTGGGTCGGTCGGCGACAACCAGTACGGCCGCATTAGAATCTTTGCTTTCTCGTAAACGTAGTAATTTATGGCACCATATGGAAACTTGTGGATCACCGATACGAGGTTACCTAGGAGCCCAAGTCGGATATCTTAGGTTGGTTCGTGGAAGATACGGATCATGTCCACTAAAGGACCATCCCTCTTTCAGTACCTCGCCACATGCTCGTAATTCCCTCTTTCTCCAATATATTTTTCATGGTCCTATATATCGAATCCTGGGAGTGCACCGTCTTGGAGGCCCCCATCGAGCTCACCTAAGACCCCATTCACAGCAACCCCCCGGGGCCCTCCCACCTGGTAGAGTATGGTCAACCTCGACAATGGGGCCGTCGCCGTCTTCGCCGTCGCGCTGCCACAGGACCCACCCAACAGGCTGGCCCACACCTTATAGTCCTGTTGGGTACTGCTACTACTACCGTTAACCATAGAAGGACCAGTCACATTTACAACAGCTTCGTTCCACATTGGAAAATCTTGCGTTCTTAGACTTCCTCAACGCCAAATAGACGGCTTGGTTGAATTGATCAGCGTGTAAATTTCCGCTCTCTCCCACATGATGAGCTCGTCTCCTCCTCAATCTTTGGATCGAACTCCTCCACCGTTCGATACGCGGAAACGTGTGCTAGGAGTAGGGCGTATCGATCTGATCATTGGAATGCCATATGTTCAGGTTGAAGACGCTACGTTGGGGACTTTCAACGCAGGGGGAGGATGCTGGGCCAGTAGCTCGCTAAGAGGCCGAAACCCACGGGGCGAGTAGGGGTTATAACGTGTAAATGGGGTATAGCCGGACCGGCAGGTACCCTGAAAACAAGGGCGAGACTTTTCCGCAGTACCACGAGTGTTTCCCTTACTCAGTGAAAGGTCAACATATCCTCCACCATCCCTGCCAGGAGTTTGAGGGTCCTGCCAGGGACTATCGTAAGGCGGGTGCCTTGGCTAGGAACATGACTGGTAAGCAGCGCGACTACCAGGGAAAATAACACCAGAAGGGTCGCATTTGCGATTCAATCTCTTCTTCCCAAACTCTTGCAGCGTTGCGAATCTCTTCACCTTGTGGATCCGATATCAAAGAGAAGATCATCCAATCGCGTTCGGTGCTCTTTACACTTGCCGTTTCGTAGGTCACTGTACGATTAAGGACGATCTCAACATGTGGTACTACGGCCATAGCAGGAGCTTTTATGGCAACAATGCTGGCTCATTTAATACGAAGCTGTACCGATCAGAGAGCATGCAATAGCCGTTGTACATGTTCACGCCAAGTGTTCGGGTTCAACATACTAGCCGTTGAAATTTGAGAGTTCAGCTGTAATTGTCGCCGAATAGTTGTCTATCGAGTACCAGATTAATGCATACCTCATCCCTAGCGGCAGTGGAGAAGTCAAGGAGTGCTCTGCCAACTGATCCAATCCCCAGACCCCTCAGGGCCAGCGCATCATTAGCTGTTGTTGGGAAGGGTCATAGTAGAGAGGCACGCCGACGTAATCTGGGAAAAAGTAGGACAGCAGTGCTCCCAGCTCCATGGGGAAGTCGTCAAAATCTAGGTGTATCTGCTCGGGAGCTTGGTCTGGACTTTTTCCATACTCTCTCTGAACAGAATGGCCCTGCTACATGTCTGGGGAGGACCAGGTATGTCAGCGAATATCACGCTTCTTCTGTTGCTCAAATACGACTGCTAGGATGAAATATGATTCAACTGATTTGATCTGCCACTCTCGGGAGACATATTCTGACGACTTAGATTCACGACATGGGGTCCTGGTCCACCGAGAGCGGGTAGTACCCGTTGGCGACGGGATTTAAGATTAGAGAAGAAAAGTCGAATCTTTGATTCAAGTGAACATCCCGCGACGCAATTCAAAAGGATGTATGAAAGAGGAGATATGCCTTTTGTCATAAAGCACGGTAAGTTGAAAAATTTTTTGTCGGATGGTTAAATGAGCCTTCTGCCGGAGTTGAACCGACGACCTCCCGCTTACTAAGCGGGTGCTCTACCAACTAAGCTAAGAAGGCTGCTGAAGGTTGTGTTATACCGTTCATATCAGGAGCCAAGTGTTATCTTGATTGGAGAGTGTCTCCCTCAAAACTAGACTATCAGCACTTTCTGCCCGTGTTCGTCGACGGTACGAGAGAAAAGAGTGAACCGTAAGATGAAGAAAGATCACACAATAGGTCACATCGCGACTCAGATACCGATTCATGGCCCGTGAGGCTTGTCTAACCCTCATCAGGGAAGGAAATGAGGCTAAGATACTATCAGCAGTCCCACAGTTGGTGGTACCGCTAAGACAGGCTTTGAATACAAGGGACCCAGAGACTGTGGTAGGGCCTAGGGGCATCGACGCTCACAATGCGTATATCACAGCTGAGCAGGTGAACACTCTACACGTGCTACAGCTGTTGGCTAAAACCTCTCCTATGGTTGGCGAAGCATTAGTGCCGTACTACCGGCATCTTCTGCCAATTATGAGTATCTTCAAACCCAAGAAGCGAAACACATGGAATGTGATAGACTACGCTCAGCGGAAGGAAGATTGGCGGAATCTCGGTACGGTATACCCTCAGCAGACCTCTGTCCCACCTAGTTGCTAGGAACTCTCATCGAAGAAACACTGAACGTGCTGGAGTTGACTGGAGGTGAAGATGCATTCGTTAACATCAAGTACATGATACCCACGTACGAGAGTTGTGTCTATTGAAGTCGTTTGAGAGTCTCAAATGAAGACCCATGGAGAATCTTACAAGTTATGGTATTCATCAGATGTCCCAGTGAAGTAGATCTTGTGTTAGTCCATACGGTGCTTTATGTCTCAATTCAATATTGACACGGTCCACTCGAACTCTTTCACTTGAAAACACAGCACTACCATCTTGGCGTTCGGTAAGAAACACAATAAGTATCTCAATTCTATCACGGGGATATTACAAATACATTCCCTCAGGGATATTCCCCTTCTTGCGATACAGCGCCTTCTCTCGTGCCTTCCTCAAATCCTCAGCTGTCACACGCATGCGTCGTTCACGCAACGCCAACATACCCGCTTCAGTACCTACCAGAGTTAGAATGACTCAAACCCTCGATTCAACTGCCCTTACAAATGGCCTTGATATCGGCTCCACTGAGATCATCCTGAGAAACTACCATGCAGATCATAAATGTAATGCCTCGAGCTCACCTTGCTGTGAACGAACTCTTCCAGATCTACATCATCCGCCAGAGTCATCTTAGAAGTGTGAATTTGGAAGATGCGCCTCTTGGTGTTGATATCCGGCAAGGGGAATTCAATTTTACGATCAATTCGACCTGTGAGATGCCAGAGTGGCCGCAAAGTATCGTCAGCAAGCTGAGGTGAAATTACCAGGCCTCAAAAGAGCAGGATCAAGGCTTTCGATTTTGTTGGTGGCAAGGATGACCTTCACATCCGCCGATTGATCGAAACCATCGAGTTGGTTGAGTAACTCGAGCATCGTCCCTAAAGGCGAAAATTGAGATGGTCAGCTAGGGCGACCTCCACTCACTCTGAATCTCCCTCTCCCCTCCCGACGTCGTATCGTACCTGTAGCCAGTCGCTTAACAAGCCTGTAAAGACCCATTGCCGCCACTACCGTTTCGTTCCAACGGCATCGATCTCATCTATGAAGACGATCGATGGTGCTTGCTCATTTGCCACTCGGAACATTTCCCGAACCAACTTGGGGCCATCACCAAGATACCTACGTACGACTCTCCAGCTCTCGGCAACTAGCCGACCGCCACGTACTTCTGGATGAGCTCAGAGCCCACAACCCTAAGGAAAGTGGCGCTAGTCTCGTTCGCTACCGCCTTGGCCAGTAATGTCTTGCCAGTGCCAGGCGCGCCATATAGAATGACACCTGGAGGCAGCTAGGTGAGATTTAAGTACGATCAACGACCAGGACTACCCTTCGGAG
>NW_003212056.1:20700-22837 GCF_000006405.1 Perkinsus marinus ATCC 50983
TTCCTAGGTCAATGGCCGTACTTTGTTATGGAGGAGAACTGAGCTGCCGGGCTCGAGCTGATCTTGGTCGACGATAGAGAGAATGTTTACATAAAACCTAGGCGGCGAAAGTGAACATGGAAAACAAAGACTACTGTCCTACTCAGGACCATTGGAGGTAGACACAATAGCATGGCTGTCATCTATGAGCTCCTCCAGATTACCAACACTGATTGGTTTCCCCCGAATCTCGTCGACCTGCGAGGAAAAGTTGCAACAGATGCTGGGTTCGAACCTGGGTCTTCACCAGTACCTTGTTCCTCTCCTCCTCAGTCCTGTCCTCTCCGCCAACCTTCATAGCCTCCTGTCGGTTGATGAACTCTTCCTCCATGAGCAGGTAGTCCTGAAACCATCGAGCCATTTCACGACTAAAAGGCGACGAATGAAGTCACCTTTATCCTATCGAGTTTGAGCATTCGCAATCTGCATTTGCCAGTGGGAACTACTGTTGGTATTTTTGACATGCCCGGTGGTCCTGACGAACATGGCAATATGCTTGCATCCTGAGTCAACCCAAAATATCTCCAACTACCCTTATTAACGCGCTTCTTTCTCCTGCCAAAGTGCGCTGGTGGAGGGGCGGGTCCCTTCTTTTTAGACTTGTCCTGTTTCTTTTTGTCGCCGCCACCTGGTCCTCCAGGGCCGCCCATTCCTCCTGGTATATTCCCCATACTCAATACTCCTCAAACGAGGGATGGGAATAAAAAGGGAGAAAATCCTCCTCAAGTTGAATATCACACCCTCGCCGAACACAACGCGCTGAGCCTCGTTAATGCCAGAGGAACATGAAATGTGTCTGCGGTCAAATTAAAGCAGCTGGTGAGTGAAAGAGCATTTTCAATCTTGTCCTGTGCTAGTCTCATCGTTGGTTTCCGAACACACGATATGAAGACTCGAACCCAGTCCAGAGTCTTGCTCAAGGCTAACTGGCGGTTCTCAGGGCCGACCAAACAAGGTTGAAGCTAAGGTACGTGAAATAGAAAACGCACTCTATCCGGTCTTATATTATGGTAGTGATTCCTGCTAAGGAATCGACGAGAGTGAAATCCTGGACGACAGAGGAACACAACTTGCACAATGAAGCACGCAGTAGAAACCAAAGTGCTTCAATAGACGCTAGACTGATCACATGCAACTAAGATGAGTGAATTGATATAAATCCTGTGGGGGATCATCAGGTCGTGCTTTCTTCCTGCGATGGACGGTCTTGGACATCCGCCGCGGAGAAAGTAACGACCTTAGTGAGGAAGAGATCGTGCGAGTTCAAGTGCGTACACTGTCACTTCAACTGTCAACCACATTCTCACTTACTCCATAACTGTTTCTACTGGCTCTATTGGACCAACACCTACTTTTACTACTAGCCCCGTTCTCTCTGACGACATTAACTGGTATCATAACAATAGATAAGGTGTTAGATGAGCTATCACTTAACCGCTCTTCCTCTGCTACTCAAGACGAATCATATGATGATGCCCCCACAGTTGTAACCACCAGGGTGTGGTGATGTTGATGATAATGATCATGATGATGACTGCTAAAGTCGATAATAATAACGGCATTGATGATGATAGCGATGTTCATGATCATGATGATGACTGCTAAAGCCGATAATAATAACGGCATTGATGATGATAGCGATGTCACATCGCCGATGATCATGATTATGATCATGATGCCAAAGCCGTTAATAATGACGGCATTGATGATGATAATGGTATTTATGATCATAGCGATGATGATGATGATAATGATGGTGATGACGATGCAGCATCGTCGATGCTAGAGTCGATAATAATAACGTCATCGATGATGATAGTAACTAGGCCTTCGTGACGGAAGGCGGAGCTCACTTAGTCCACGTCTATCGATTCGATCAATGAATTTGACGTAGGTCCCCGGTTCGATCCCTGGGTAGGACATTCCTCCGTCTTTAAAATTTTCCGGCTCTGACTGAATCTATCAGTAAATATCTGAACTGTCAGTAAGATTGCACGGAAAGTGCATGAACAGCGCAGAACGATGGTTTCGCTGAAACCAACACCGATGGCCTTAGTCTAAGGCCATCGGGGTCTTGAGAAAGACTGCTGTCTTGAGA
>NW_003212056.1:22937-26384 GCF_000006405.1 Perkinsus marinus ATCC 50983
AAATTGAAGCTGCCGGGGATTGATCCGGGGATCTTTGGGTTGCCCGTGCTACGTTGATCTCAACATGGCGCGCGCTAAAACAAATGGTTAGCTCATATAAGCACGTAACCATCCGGTATCCAGCTCAGCTCCAACATTGTCTGTACCAGTTGATCATTGGCTTTATATCTCAATAAAATGGTTCGCATGGCAGCTGACGTGTCACAGGATTGGAACCCTGTGGTTCTCAACAAGGGGCGGCCGAAGAACCCTGCTAGCAGGACTGCAGTTAACGACGCCAGGAGGTAAGCAATCTCAATTCGAGGCAAGCTTGTGATGGTCGTTTGGTTCAGGACTGGTCAAGATGTTGAAGTGAGTGCGAAGTGGCGTGGCGGACAGAACATGAGTACCAAAGAGGGACTTCCCGCCAACGCTGCCAAGCTTGATCAGGACAACGCTGTAGGATAGTGAGATGCAGCGGGCCCTCCTCATCCACTACTGTACCATTATATAGGTGTACAAGCACCCCCACATCAGCACTGAGTTCCGACATGCCCTCCAGCAAGCAAGGCTGGCTAAGAAGATGAGCCAGGCTGACCTTGCCAAGGCAATCAATGAGAAGCCCACCGTCATTAATGAGTGAGATTGATCCCGTTGATCTCGTCTATCCTCATTTCGCCACATAGGTACGAGTCTGGTAAGGCGATCCCTAACGGAGCCATCATCAGCAAGCTCAACAGAATTCTCGGTACCCGCCTCCCCAAGGCTAAGGCAGCTAACTAGATGTAGTGCTGCTGCTTGTATGCTAAGAAGAGCTTCATACCTCTCGATGGGTCTAGGCTCGGAATTGTACAGTTTCTGTCATTTTGATGGGGAGTGATGGATGACGGAGCGTGATATCATTTATCTGTAAAAATACTCTCCTCATCTACGGGAGAACCTCTCTCACAATTATAATGGTGTTGTCGTACAGTGCCGTCAATAATACTCTCATCCGTCAGCCTGTGGCCGCCGTACGTGCGCTCTGCGGCTGCGGACTTGGGAGCTATCAACGTGATCGGCGCTTGAGTTGAGCATCACCAGCGCTCGAGGCTTATAGTTTATCACATAATTCATGTCTGAATGAATGAACGCTATGAACACGATGAGCCCGCACGCATCTTTTAAGTGAGACGATCCATATTTGAACTGGCTGGCATCAGTGACATCAATGGTAGGCGATTTCCAATTAATTCAGGATGCTAGAGCCTACCCAGGAGCCCTAGGACGGGGAAGTGGGAGTTGATTATATTGCTATATGCTTAGTGTCTTCTGCGCTCACACAGCAATCGCTCTTGTGTGTTTGTCACTGACAAATTGTCAGTCGCTTGCTTGATCCAGTCAATAACGCGTTATTCGTAATTGAGCGAGTCTAACCAAACTCCGCATCCAATCATGAAATATTGACATCACTAGAAACGTCAACTCGCAAACCTATGAAAAACAGGCCAGCTGCTAGAGTATCGCTCTAGCAGCGATCTAGTATGGTCCTGGGGCATATCCAATTAGCCAATTGGTAGACTGCTTCTCGGCACAAAATAGTACAGTTAGTACATAATTGGCTTTCATGGATTTTAACGTGGCGATGGCGTTAAGGGACTGCGTCGTCTCCCGGCTCATGTCAACGCCCTCTTCCCGTCGTAGAAGTTCTGCGACTCGCTCACTAAGCCTCTTAAGGATTCTCTGTTGTTGATTTAAAGGTGCGCGAGGGCGTTCCTATTCGATCATCGCAATCTAAGGTGATTACTAGCGAGATGAGAGCTACTATGGCTTCAGCGATGGCACATCTGCCCCTCGAGTTGAATCGGCCATAGTAGCAATTAAACTGACACAGTTCATAATAATTGGAGTTATTTCGATCATGCCGTCAGAATTGATTTTCCTACCTCATGCGCCTGCCAAATTAATTGTACTGAGGCATATCTTGGTGCGTTGGCATAGCCGCCCCGCCAGAAAAAAACCGATCTCACTAACAGCCAAAATAATTGTACTGAGGCATATCTTGGAGCGTTGGCATAGCCGCCCCGCCAGAAAAAAATTGATCTCACTAACAGCGAGATTCATTGTACTAAGACATATACTGGAGCGCTGGCACAGCCGTTCCGCCCGACAAAATTGATCTCACCAACAGAGGAATTAATCGTACTCATGAATATTTCGAAGCGTCGGCATAGCCGCCCCGGCCGACAAAATTTTTCGCACCAATTGAGGAATTGATCGCACTGAGATATATCTTAGGGTGGTAGCATAGCTGCCCCGGTCGGAAACTGGGCATAGAGCTTCATGCGTTCACACCATCACATCCAGTCAGCATCGTAGTCCCGCCACAGCAGCCATCCAGAAGGCTTGATTACATTGACACCCTCCCCCAACAGTACCAAGTCTATTGAGTCCGTATACTAAGTCGTCCGTACGGAAGCGTCTGCTATGCTCTACTACTGTTTCAAGCTTGTAGCGTCACGCGCTATTTTGAAATTGGCAGACTCGGGCAAAGCGGTAATACTTATGGCATGTCTGGCCTTCTGGAGGCTGCTATGAAGATGCAAATCCCTATCAAATACGCACTACCAACCGGAAGGCAGCTTCGATGCAGCCCCTGACGCAATACCACTGTAAGTGGGCGATCAGTAAAAATGGATGACTCAAAGATCACATGAAAATATCTGTTCACTCATTCCCAGAGTCCTTAGCTTCGCTACCTGGCCGCAGCATCCCTCCCTCCGAAATACCTACAAACACTCCCTGCTTCTCACGAATCGCGAGTCACGATTATGCGCTAGCGTTCCACTAGTCTTTGGCGACTGCATGGCCATTATAGAGTAAGCGTAGCAGATCGGAGGACTGGTAGAAGATGCTACCTGTCTCTTGCAAGGCTCTCCGCGCGTTCTCAGCCGCCGAGGTCTCAACGTGCCCCACTTTCCGCCTATGGATTTTCAACGTTTTCCGAACAGTACCGGAGAGCACTGGTTGAGCCGTCCCAATCGTTTCTGCTGAGTCTTCTGCATCTACGTCACATTGGGTTTCTGTGGAAACTCCGGCGATTCGGTCAAGTGACCCTTCCGAGCTTCTTTCGTCAGGATAAAGGAGTACTCCCACTTTGTCGTACCTCTCATACTTGTCAACCCATTCCTGAACAGCAGTTTATACACAAACGGAGCTCGCGAGCGGATGATAGAGTCTACTCACGAGCATCAATTTCACCTGTAGTGCCTGCCAGTTAGCATCTTCAAACCCCTCAGTACTCCTCGAATTTTCGATGTCTTCAGGTTTAAAACTCATCAGAGCGAAAGCTCTCGTGACATCTTTCCCCGCAAATAGGTGGTATCTACCACCGGGGCCGTAGAGGTCTCGTCGGTCTACACAAGAAAGATTCTTTATTAAGAAATTGAGCGCGTGGGAGCGCGGTGCTCCGAGCGCCCCGACATGTGA
>NW_003212056.1:26484-41209 GCF_000006405.1 Perkinsus marinus ATCC 50983
CATGTTGCGTTGTTACTGCATTTTGCATGTAAGATTTATAGCTAAATTCTCCCGACTGCTTTAGTCTCCCTGCTCGATACCAGGACTGTTTTTTAGTCTCCTAGACCTAGGTCTCATCCTGTTCTCCTGCTATAGTTGAGGTCAGTCTTGCTACGTCTGGAGGACAGCTTGACGTTGAATTTTTCACCCATTTTTACTGGGTTTACAACCCGTGAAGTCTTGTACTTCAGTTTACTAAGTCTCTTCCATCTCTCTGGCACTTCCCGCTTCCATACATTTTCCTCCGAGTGGTGCTCCTGGTATGTACTACAGCTGCTATCGAAGAACTCCAGATGTTGCTGGCGTTTGAGGAAGGTTTCTGGTAATTCCAACTTGGACAACTGTAATTCACGGGATGGGATGGTACAGATGGGTTGGGTTGTTGATCGTTAAAAAGTAGTTTCTCGGGTCAACAGACGAATTATTCGTATAGATTACGATGTGAAACGTGTATTGTGTATTTTGATCTCATTACGCCGTGTCTGGAAGGGCGAGCAGCTCTTTGCCGGGAGCCGGGACTTGAAGCCCAACCTGATTCCGGTGCATGTTGCAATGACCTGATGACCGCTATGAGAGGCGCGAGCAGCTCTTTCACGAGCATGTCTCAACTGGTTCCATGAATCAGTGCGCTAAGCGGTCAGATAGGATGATGCTCCATGCCAAGCCCATTAGTGTCGCGAGCAGCTTCCATGAAGTATGACTCAACCGAATCGGTGCGGCCAGGGTTGGAGGGGTCTTTATGGTTATTGCAACGAGCTTTGCACGGATGTTGGGCTACAAGAGTCACTAAAATTCCATGTCGTAGTATCTCTGCGATGCAGAGTCTGCGTGCTCATAGGAACTATGAGTCGCTTTCATTTATGTCAGTTTGAAATTTTTCACCCAACGACATATCATGCCTCGTCAACATCGCGAACTCAGCGCTACTGAAGTGCAGGATCGTGTGAAGAAAATCATAGATCAGGGTGGTGCGTTGCTCCGCGGACGACAGAATAAGACTGTCCGCGAATTGGTCGACCAATGGAAGAGAGGCGAGCCTATTCGATTGGGGAAATCTATTTATCAGAAAGGTCTACCGACGAAGCCCTACGTCAGGCCTAACGCCTCTGTATTTGCTTCGAAGTCTGCTGCATCAGCATCGAAGCCGCCTGAAGAGGATTTGCAGAGGGTGGACCTACCGTCGTGCTCTGTTCCTTCATCGTCGACAAGTTATCCCATAGTGGAAGCCACGGAAACTGCAAGCTCCACAGAGCATCCTGACGAGTCACCTCTGGATTCACGTGATAGTGGCTACCCTTACGATGCGCTAGGTAGCTTGACAGAACCATCTCCTTCGGCGCCATCGTCACCATCTACTGCTATACCTCCGGAGGTTTCGAGGCCCGCTAGCACCCTGTTGGGCTGGGTCTCGAGTCGGTCAAACTGGCGAATGTCAGGCGATGTCGCTCGGTCGCAACTGTTTTTCTTGTCTATCAGAAACCGTTGGATGCGGTACTTGCCCGAAGTATCAGGCAGATTATGTTCTTGGAGAGATCACGCGGAAGGGATCGTCCTCTAGCTTTGCAGGCTGGATTCGTGTGGATTACCCTATGATGTCTAAAGCGCCGGATGTGACCCGATATCTTCTCCGTGATACATATATCTTCAATCCCATAGTCGAGTTCAAGGAGCTCCTTGGTCCTAAGTCACTCCCCTGTACAGGATGTGGCGGAACTCTCACTGTGCAGGGGCTGAGCTCTCATGGCCCTCGAATTTGTATTGGCCTTCGCAAAGACTTCTGGGTCTGGCCGGTTACATTGGTCTGCACAGGTCCTTGCGCCAATGATCTTACTGACAGGCGCAAGAGATTTCTCTCATTGGCGGATGAATTTTTTACAGCCATGCCCGAAGAAGTACTCCGATCGGTGCCGTTTGTTCCATCCGGCCCTGGTGGCAGGCTTTTTTCTCGCGAGGTACTCGCATCGGTCCGTCAAACAGCGAGTGGCGGGAATACGCTTGGACATATTGCTCAGCAGATCAATGCGAATCACGTCGAAGATTATCTGGAACGACGGACTCGATATACGGATCATTGCACTGCTCGACGATCTTCCCACGGTCCGGCCTCCCATTTGCAGATGTTTCCTCCGATTGAGCGTGATCCCCCTGTTCATCGTGATACTCTACAGAGGCTCTATCTAACAGATTTTCGACGCCGAGAACCGTATATGCATGGTGCTATGAGCTCATTGTTGGGGAGGGTGCTCAAGGCGGATCATTCTTATGTCGTGCAACTCTTACATGGGGCGGGTGCTAGTCAGCATTTCAGTGTCATGAATGAAGATTCGCTTATCATTGCTATGGGGGTTTGTGAGGGAGATGGAATCGAAGAATATGAACAGATGCTGCATGGGCTGGCGAAGCGCTATCAGGACTCTGCTGCTCATCTTGGGGTAGCTCTTGATGATGTACTCCCTCTCTACGTCTATGTAGACAAAGATTGCTGTAACGGCTATCTACCATCGAGCAAAGACGGTTCACCTCGTCATCATGTGGTCACTGATCCGCTCGGTCCTAATACTCCACCTACTCGCACAGAACAAGCATGGCAGAAGATCAGCCCTAATATTAAGCTCCGTTTGGATGCTTTTCATTTTATGCGGAGGTTCGAGTTGGGCATCACCCATGTCCAGCATGTGCTGTACCCGAAGTTCGCATCGGACCTCCGATACGCTATGTTCTGCAGACATGAGGGTGATTGGCGACGTTTAGTTGATGCAGCTTCACGCCACTTCAAAAAACAAGGCCTCTCCCGTCAGCAGGCTATCCAGCGAGTAACCAAGGAGGATGTACAGAAGTACTGTCGACGGCGTATTCCTCTCGGGGATGAGCTTTTTCGACGAGTCCGAGAAGTTATCGAACGATACGACAATAAGGAGATCGATGGTGTGCCACTTTACAACAGTTATATGCCGAGAATCTGGAAGCACTTGCAAGTCCACATCAGGCGAGGATGCTTGTCGGATCCAGATCCGGTTGAGGATGGTGCACTACCGTTATATACTCTGGTCGGTACAGAGTTCTACCGAGGGGACCCCTCATGTCCACTGGAGTTGTATCGAACTTGTAGATCAACCAGTCAAGTTGAAGCCTATCATCGAGTATTAAAGAGCAATTTTCGTTCAGCTCATTGTGGTATCGAGCTAGGCCATGCTTTGCTCTGTGACTGTGCCTATCGGTATAACTGCTCGCGTATCGCTCATGCTGCTTTACAGTGCCAACGTATTGTGAAGAGGCCTGCCGAGGACATGCTACCTATCCCTGTTATGGACGTCCACTCTATCGCCGTTTTGAACGAGCGGAACTCGTCCCTCTTCGGTATTGATGCTTACCCTTTGGTTACTCGTGAATACAATGCTAACGATCCCGATGAAGAGCTCTTTGGTCTTTCCTACACTAGAGCGCGAGCAGCAGACGTGAAGAGCAGTATCATCACTCAAGAAGATGACTATTGGGAGGATGCCTTCTCTACAACTCTTCAACAAGACGAGTGTACTGCGAAGGAGATGGATCTAGCTGCTCGGGACTTGAATGATACAGTGGCATCGACTGGCGATTTAGAGTCTATTCTGGACTATCGATATATTACACGAGCTTCGGATGAGTCTGATGACGGAGCTGAACCGGCTGTGAAGCGGATACGGCTCGCGTTCTCGGGTGGCATTGCAAGACCGAGATCGCCCAGCACCTCAGATGAAATGTCGAGTCTGGTTTTGGACTTGGCCGCTCTTCATGACGGTGATGTTGGAGCCATCTTCAGAGATTATGAGGTGGAGTATCGTAAGAGGAAGGCTCTGGACGTAAGCTGCCAGTTGTATCAAACATCGAGAGAGTTGATTCGAAAATTCTTGACTGGTGTCAAGAAGCGAAGAGCCGCAGAGGAGATTGAGACCGAGGATCCCCGAGGCAGGGACCGCATGCGGGCATTGCGAGAACCCACAATCGAAGTCGCCGAGGATCTGTTCGAAGTTAGCGAAGCTGTTCCACATCCAGCAGTTCGAGTCGATGCACCACCAGTCGAAGCTTCTCCTATGAATCCCTACTTGATCCGTGCGAAGTCGTTACTCGCAGATCTATCACTGGTAGAGAAGCTTGTGCAGGATGTGAAGTCTACTACTGGGCGTAAACCGCCAACTTGCACATGGTGCCAACTACCCATCCGGAATGATACGCACCCTATGCGCAATCAGATTGGTTCAGTTGGCTCGGCTACGAAGAGTGCTGGTATTCGGTATTGTCCAGTGCAGTACCCCGACTTGACTGCATTCGATAGGGATATCCTACCTCAGTTGTTCGCTGAGAGAACGGCAAAAAAAGAAAAGTGCAGTCGTTGCAGCTTGAAATATGACGACGTCCAGAACGAGCATCGTTTCCATCCTCGAGCAGTGGGCAAGAATAGAGCTCTTTATCGCCACTGTCCTGTTCACGATCCTCCCTTCGAGGTGTGGTGCGAGAGTGGAGATATTGTAAAGAAGCTCCTGGAGAGTGATCGAGCAAGATGCCGAAATAATGCAAGAACACTCAAGTGCTCTACGCAGCATGAGCAATCATCAAGCGCTGAAATTGGTAGGCCATGTGCGGCTTCTTCTTATCATACAAATTGGTTCCGTTTGTTGTAGATTTGGATAAGTGAGAGATGGTTAACATCATTGCTGAATCATAGCCTGGAATCCCTGATTGCTATTACTCCTGCCTCATAATTCGTTGCGAGCAGCCCTTATTAAGAGTATGACTCAACTGGCACTGCCCAGTGCGACAGGAGATATGGAAGTATAGTTCCAGTCAGGGATTTTCAGGTGAGTTCGAAGTTGTTTTTCAGTAATATCACAGCGTGCTGTTCTTCATAGCCTTTGTAGTCTCTTGTTTAACAGGTTCTGAGAATCACACTCTCTTCTGATGAATCCGGCTCGGCCTACTCAGCCCCTGGAGTCGGGCCCTGCGAATTCTCTGATCTACTGCTTCGTATTCAATATAGTAAGGCCATGGTTTATCACTAGGACAACGTTCATCGCATCCAGATGAGAGAAGCTCCTGTACTCGAAGCTGTGGTCTACAAGCCGTCAGTCGTCATATCAATCTTTTCTTTTCACAAATTATGGAGCACAGCATCTGATCTGTTCTCTTTGGTCACCATTACGAATCTCAAGTTACGAGTCAATTTCTGACCGGTATGTGTTGTTTTCAAGTGAGTTTTGGGCATATTATTTGGGTTAAAACTTCAACTACATCCATGCAGCCAAGGAAGACAAAAAGATCCTCTGATAGCGTTAAAAAGGCCCTTCGCCCAGGCATCACATAATCGTTCGTGGCGCCCAGAGACATGTGCTCACGTCACATGAGTCACGTGGTGACGTGAGAAATCAATGTAAGGGTCTTTCGTGTGGTAATGAGGGAAAACGCCCGAATGAGCCGTAACGAATGTAACGAATTGGTATTACTGAATACGATGAGCCTGTGAGAGGGTCGTCCGCAAGTGGGCTATTTTCCCGCCACAGGAGGAGACAACGCAGCAATGGCGCACAATCTTCATTGTCTTCTCAGCACAAACACGTTCATCGGCACTCAGGGCCTTAGAGTATAGATCAGGGCTCAGTACCGTGTCTAGATAGTCAGCTAGTAGAGCATTATATTGAAGCGACGCTTTAAAAGCGTTAAAGCGCTTAAAGCGTTATATATACGATGCTCTTTCGTCTCCACGTGCGTGAGCCCTATTGTTTTCCGTGATGTGTGGAATTATGCTCACTACAGTCAGGTGTTGGGAATAATGGATCGTCTTTTATTACTACCCGCATTCATTATGGTTACGTATTTGATGCGAGCTCGACTGAATGACTCATTTGTTGAATGGGATAAAACTAGCAAGGCACAGGGGCACGGTTGACCTTTGCAGTGATGGTATAATACCACTGGTATTGTAGTTTTTTCTCTAGTTCCTCGGATAACCGAACATGGACATCTCGGATTCTAGTAAAGCTATCGACCGCTGGGGCAAATGGGGTGACTGCAAGAGCCAGGAGGGAGTATACAGCAGATCGATGCAATTATTCCTAACGCTCTGCGTCCTCGCAGTGAGCTGTGCCATCCGCGCACTGAAGGATGGTATTGGTGGAGCTTCATCTAGCACATCTTCGTATGTCGATCCTGAGTCCTACATCTCGGAGGATGAGGCATCAAGGAGCGGCGTTCTGACTCTCTTCGAGGACATAAGAAGACTTGGTGAAGATTGCCCGGTTCTCGGTGTTGTGGGCTCTTTCTTCCACCGACTCAAGGTCATGAGTGATGATATGTTGGTACGTGCCATCAGGATACGGCTCAACATACTACTTTCGCGGTGCATACCATTGCTCACTCAGCCTGGTGGAGAGCTTGCTCATGTTCTGAAGTGGTGGATGCTCGGATGCGAAGAGGGAAAGGTGGACGAATGTGTGCTAAATAAACTTTTTCCGCATCTGGGGAATCGATGGGACAGTTATGGCCGCCATAAAGTCATATCAGAGTCCTTCTCCGGATTGCAGTTTATCAGCGACTACACCTACAGCTGTCTCAAAATACAGCATCCATCGTGGTCATGGAAGCGTCGTTCGAAGAACCTCTACTACTCGATCGACAATGGTTCCTGGTCTAGGATCTTCGCCGAGCTGTGCCGACCGGGTATCTCTGGCGAATATGGTATGTGCCAAGGCACATTTGTGAGTATGACGAACTTCGAAGTACAGGGCAACTATCTGGAAGCCCTCACTAGCTTCGTCTTGCCACACCTAAGGGATTGGACAAGCTTACTGCTCATCCACGCTCTGGCGATCCGCAAAATGCATGATCCATCCTACCTCGATGGTATTGCAGACTACTTCCAGAGCGTGGCCAGCGGTAAGGGCAACTTGCGGCATCTGGCTGACCCCAAGTCTAGTACCGCCAATGAGCAGCATGAGCAGTCGTGGAAAGAGAATCTTTCCCAGGTGAAGCATCTCATCGCCGTCGGTGCCCTCGATGAGCATCGTAGTGGGTTCTCTCGCTTAACGAACAGAGCGTTCTGTTCACAAAGCTCACCACTAAGTGAGATGTCCAAAGCCACGGCTACTGCTGCAGTGGCGGAACGCCGATCGAGGAAGTCGAAAAGGAGAATAGCGGGGCGCCGTCGGCCGCAGTCCAAGAAGAAGATGGATCTAGACGAAGAAACAGGTCCCGAAGCGTAGTCATCGTAACTTTTTTCTCGCAGGCGCGGTCTGTAGGTGGTACCCATGATTATATCCGCGAGCACCCCGTTTTGGGCGTGTCTCAACTGCTGTCCCAGATAGCAGTGCGGTTATCATGGGGAAGCCCTCAGACTCAAAGGCCTGTGAACTGTCATTATTTTCTTTCTACTGAGAACTGAAGTTAGACGGTGATACTCGTGAATTTCCGCGAGCAGCCCATTTTGGGCGTGTCTCAACTGTCGTCTCCGACGATAGTGCGGTTATAATGGGGAAGCCCCTGACTTCGGGACTCAGAACTTGTATACTTCAGAAGCCTCTGTCCTCCTTGTGTAAGTCAATTCAAATCGTGCGTCAGTAGCTCAAGGCAGATATGTCATGGCTTACCATCGCTCGTTTGGATCATCCCATCACAGTGATGTATGATCACGGATAATACCATTGCCCCGTTCCATAAGCGGTATATGAGTCTTTCCATTATCACGAAAAACTGTGACCGTCAGTAGACCAGTGCATCGAAACTATCTCAATCTATTGCAACAATGGAGTGATAGTTTTAGGACCGGTTTATAGAGTTCAAATGAGAGAAAACTGCAAACCGCGATGTTTCGCTTGGGCACAGTATTTTGACCATATCTAGAGTATCCATCATTTCGGATACTCTACTATCTGATACGATTAAACATTTGGAACCTGCGACCAAGCTCCGAAACTCCGCATGGTTGGATCATCAACGATGATTTGCCGCTTGATAATAGCTCAATAATGAGCTTCGAATTAAAGAACGAGCCTCTTGAAGTTCAGTGTTTGACAATGATTGTTAAACATTCTAAATCCTTTTCCACCTTTCCCTCTGAACATTGATCGATATCATGTGCCTCCGTTGTCGAATAATTGATAATACGAGTACTATGAATTGACGACACAACTAGTAGGGGTAAATGAAACAACAACTACTTCAGTTCATCACTGACACTGACCCAACATACGAGGTAAGGTCAATCACAGCAATTAGCCCTAGCAACTTGACAGCCAAGCCATCGTAACCGGCCAGATAATTGGACACATGATAGCATTTAGCCGGCTCGTCAAGAACAAACTACCATTGATTTTGCCCGACCCCTCATACTTAACAGTTGTGGAGGAATTTCATTTCCCCCCTTTCCCCTCCCAGGGGTTAAACCGCCCCTTCGGGGCGTAACATTTAGCCCTCTGGCGAGGGCTAAATGATGAGCCACCAGCGCCTGAAGCTGGCGCCTTGGACCGCTCGGCCAAACTGTCGTTAGAAAACTACTTTGCCAATATTGTTGTGTATTTGTATATCAACAAATTCACTATGAACCATCCACTGTATATTCCTGCAGGCATCTATTAAACAAGGGAACATGCTTCGAAGCCTGGCGAATGGACTATGGATGCTCCTACTATGAGCATTAGGAGAAGACAGCTCTCAAATTCAGTGTACTATGATAACTCAACACACCGGGGTCCGAAGACCAGGGCGCTGGAAAGTCACAAATTACTGCACGCCCAATAGTTCCAAACTATTGCGTATTGTTCTGAACATTGACAGGCAGAGTGGATCGCAATGTCGCACTAGTTGAAGTGAGATCCGCTCCGGCCATAGTGCTCTTTTCGCAGCTTTTGCCTACCAAAGTGAGTAAGCGACGGGTATCTCGCCCCAGCTCGGCGACTTCTCGAGCGGAGCCTCAAGGTCCTTGTGTGATTGTGAAACCTGAAGAACGAAGGTATGAGAAATGCAAGGTTCACTGCACCTCCCCTCGTATGAGCCTAGCCCCATGGTTAGCAAATTCAAGATTCCGGTTCTGAGAGGCACATTTGCAAAAACAATGTGATGTGTAACTGAGACTCTCCGCGATGAATTCTTGCGGCCTGGAAGCTTCCCCTAGCCGTTTTGCAGAGTCTTGCAATTTCTCCTGTGAAGAGATTGGCAATTTTAGGTTGCCGCGCCTCCTGGTATTTACTGTAGTGATATTCCTCTTCAAGTCATCGAACTCACTGATAGCACTCGGTATCCCGAACTCAAAGTGTGTTGACTCAGTCATGGGAATATATCAACATGTACGTGCCGATGGGGGAACCACAAACCCGGACGCTGGGGCAGGGCGGGAATAATGCAGAAACGGTTCCGTGCGAAGTACAGAATGACGTCACCTGCCTCAGCGCCGGGAAATCCCGGGTGGCTGCGGGTGGGTAAAGAAAAGGTAACAATACGTGGCTACCACAAATTGCAACGGATAATACAGACCGACAAACACGTAACAAAGACTCTCGCTCGCCACTGGCGGCGTAGGACCGGGCTATTAGTCTTACAGTGTGCCTACACACTGGGCACATGTTGAACAGGGTGTGGAGTCCACACTGTGGACTACCTTGGACGGAACCGCAGCGGCTGAACCACAGATTTTTGTCACTTCAAATCAACGTAGGGCCCTCATTAATTCGAAGTCCATGTTACGATGTAATATGAGCGAGTTTTTCAACGTGGACAATCATTGTATGTATCATACATATGCAAATCAATTCTGAGCATCTTACTTGCGCAGCGATCATTTTCACTACTAAAAGGACTAAGCGAGCTCCGCCCCTTCGCCACGAAAACCTACTTGGCAACAGACAACACATTATGTGTTACATACTGGCTCAGTAACCTCAAGTCGTTACTACTATGGACTGCTCGTTCTTGGATAATTCTTTACGCAAAATATCGTATCATTTTGGATCGGCCGTCACACAAAACAGCACCACCGAGACGCTGCTATTATCGAAAAAAACCTTTTTCATGGAGGTAGCTTGCTTTACTCAACGCCAAGTTCCATTAAATAGCAGCTAAAATTTTCGGAATCGCTTCTATTTCCGGAGAATCGGAACGTTCCTATTAAATGAATAGGATACATATAAGAGGTCTATTCTCGTAAATCGCACTTTCTCGAAAATATTAAGCAGTGCTATAACCTGTTCTAACCAACAAAATAGCATTCAGTGCATAAACACTATTCTACTTAGTAGAATCTACTAGCAACGCCGCGTTACCAACTCGTGGAAATATGTCTAATTTCACTAGTAGGGATTGCGAAGTACGAATAACAATTTATAACTATAACCTTTCCCAAGCTAACCATAGAAGTATCACAATTGCCTACTGGCAAGTGCCTCTTTCCCAGCGTATCTGGTGAACCAAATCCGATATTTGAGAGAGACAAAGCAAATGGCAGCTGTATAAAAGTAAAAAAACTGAGGCACGAAGAGGCTTATTGTATCCAAAATCATACTCGTGTCTCCTTCCTCATATGTGACGCCTCAGGCCGGCCAGCTCCGCCACCATACAGAGATGCTGTCTCCGCGGAAGCCGACCCTTTCTGTACTTCACGAAGAGGGAATGCCGCTGTACGTCAAAGCTGCGGGACGGACGAGCCTCCTCCCCGGCTTCAATGGAATTGAGTCGGATTTCAGACTTGACCTGCAAGCTCAATATTTTATCGCAAAAAAATCTGGCACTCGATTTCGACGAAGCACCGTTTCCAATATCTCGGTTAACTCCTTCTAATGGATTTGTGGTATTCTGATGATTATCGAGCGCTTGAACCGAGCCGTATCCAACAAGTAGTTGCTTTCCAAATAGGCAATGTACTTACCCACGGCAGGCCCTGGCGGTCGACGTGACTTCATCTCAGTGAGATGATCTCACCCCAGGCCGCTAAAATCTCTGATGGCGGCAGCCATGGTAGTCCCATGGATTCTTTTAGCCACAGCTTCGTCTGAGAATCCTTTGCAAAGCAAACATTCACCAAGCCCACTTCAGCTAGGTACCTCATCCAGCTTAGATGATATTTGAACTGCAGCATGGCCTCCATATTCAATTCCAGGATCCTCGATGCCGAACTGCGGAGGGCGCTTTCATTATCGGATATCACGTAAAGACCTTTCAACAGATCAAAAAGATTGTATTCCGTCAACGTATCCCTCACTTTGAGAAAGACCTTGGTGTGCTGCTCTTCAGATTTTTTGCTCATCAAACAGTAAAATAGAGGAACGTAATAGCCTAATTTCTCCATCAAGTTGATGGAGAAATTATGATGGCATCAACCCGATTAATAGCTGACAGTATCCTCTAGGACTCACAGAGAAGGTGGCGTCGAGGATCAACCCGCTCGCACCGGCGACATGCCGTGCATTCCTCTCGGCTAGGAAGACGATAACTGAGTCGGTCGGAGAGGTATCAGCGTACACCAAAAGGGGTTTGTCGTTTCCGCGACACCTGCCAGCATTATTTTGAACATACTCGATGAAATTAATACTGGGCAGCATCAGATTCAGACTGTCGAGCAGTCGGTGCTTTGTCACGAGCTTGGTCTGCTCGATACGCCGCTTCCTGCAGATTTCGCTGCCGCTGAAGGGTAGTTGAATCTATCGCATTCTCGGATATGAGCTTCTCTACCTGGCCTGACCGTCTGCCATTCGCTTTTAACTTCTCGAATACCTTCCTCCTCAATCGAGTCTGCTCTTCTCGAACGGGGTCAGATACTTTATCACAGCTGCTAGAGTGTTGATCTGGACGTCTGATGCAATAATGTCCATCCTCGCGGCTCTGAATGGTCAGAGAACAGTAGCAGGTTTTTGCGCAGCACTCATATCGGACTTTATTCTGCTTCAAACCTTGCTTTTCGCGGTATTGTATACTGCGAATCCAAACACTTCTTTTCCCCTTATTCGTCGTACTGAAGCAAGCTGCCGGAATCGCGACTCTGCCGGAGAGAACCTAACAACAAAATAGCTTTCCGCATGTCATACAGAACCGAAGCCCATATATCGACCGTACCCGCTCAAGCTCTTCATCCGGCTCTTTGTCTGCCTCTGCTCCCGCCGAATCCCGAAAGCTATCAGGGTCATTGCACCAATCGGGACCAGCATGGTCCTCTCCTCCTGCCGAACTTCCCCGGTACTGCGCACCATCCATATGAATTTCTTCCAAATCTATCTCAACAGAGTCATCCTTGCCAGAAATAGATCTCCTCTTTCTCGTTCTGGGAATTTCCCTGTCGTAATCCTCTCGCTTGTCGTCGAAGGCAACAGACGACTCAAACGAACTCCTCACTGAAGAGCACTCAGACAGGTCTTCCATAGGTACTGGAGAGTAGGGAATGGGAGTAGCTCTAACAGCCTCGTCTCCCTCATGTCGCAGGAGTCCTGTACGACCAAGTGGTAGTAGCGTAGTGCAAGGCCAAAAGTCATGACATCCTTCATGAACAAGAACGTCAATGGGAGATACATCGTGCGACAGCTCGAACCGTACCTTCAAAGCCTCACTGTATTCATAGAGATATGCATAACGCCATATAGCCGATAGTATCATTTGGAGAATCCAGTTGAACGGCAAGACTTTGGGTAGAACCAGTTCGGAAAGACCAGTAGGACACTGGAAGTTATTGAGTGTCAATAGTATTGACTCAATACCAGGTTGAATTGCAGATACACCTGTGCTCGCAAGCGATCCAGCGGATGTGGCATGTAGGGTATACCCCTCAGAGCATCGCAGAAAGGGCAGCACTCACTTTCCCTACGAACTGAGGGATCCCCGAACGTCGTTCTTGCGAGTATCATGCTAGCAACACAGTTCATGCAGAACTTCCGACGACAGGCACACTTCCAGAGGTCATTAGGGCAGCTTGCATCGATGTAGCAAATACAGCATACAAGAGACTCATCAGCAGCGCTTCGTGGATCGAAGGAATACACGAGCAGACCAATTTCATCACCCATTTCTCCTTCGACTGTGAGAACACCACCATCATACCTCCGCGCCGCTTCTCGTCGAAGAGTGCCGTGCTCACAGTGGATGTGAGAACCCACGTTTAAACGCTTCTGCTCAGACGCAATCGCTAAGACGTGGCTAGGGAGTGTGATACCATCGAAAGATACCAAGGCCGGATCGCCCGGAAGTCCGCCCCGCAGTTTCTCGATAATCGCCTGGCGTTGCTTCGAGTCCCTAGCGGTCGACTGTTGAGCCAGGAATAAGACCCTAGCCAGTATCTTAGTCCACAAATACCCTGATTGTATTGCTCTTTTTGCGTTGCTCTTTTGAGTGTGAGCTTTTTGGATCAAGCGTATATACTTGGCTGACGATATAGCTTGACAGCTATAGGCCTGATTCACAAGGATACTCAATTTGAGGCTCCCTAAGTTAAGGAGCAGCTTAAGGAGCAACTTAGGTATGCCTAAGAAGTACTTGAGTAATTTCTCAATGTTACGGAGCAACTTGACTTAGGACGCCTTGATTCAAGGCCCTTGAAGTGTTTACTTGAGTAGTGGAAAAGTAAGCCGGGATCACTCAAGGCTACTTGGAGAGTCATTTTCGTTTGAGGCGCAATTTGCTCTCATGAAAAAGGCCCTGCGCCTTGTGTTAGTGAATCTGATTCAGTTTAGGCCCTTAAGTGGCAAAATGATCCGTTAATCGCGCGCGCCCATAAAATCGATGAATGAATTTGGGAGGCTTTGTTCCTCAAGTCGGTTCGGTTGTAAACGTGCACTTGCGAGATTGCATAAGGTGGCAGTTCATTAGTACCCCAACGTGTCTGGACTGGTCGTTGGACGTATTGGATAACAATTTCTGCGGAGGTCTCAGACTTGGCTGCTGGGGTCGGGCGGAATTTGTCGCAACTGATCGTACTCGCTAGAAGGAAAATGCCCACGTCGATAGCACGTGTCTCACGTTTCTTTAGAGGATCTTACGATGGGAGACGGTGGCGATCGGATAATAATAATGCTGATGTTTTCAGGGCTTGATTTTGAGTCGTCGTCCCGCCGAAAAGAACTCAACTTCGGTCACTGACGAGTCTAGATCTTGCCCAGTTGGGGTGCCATGTCTACAAAAGCAAATACAAGCTTTAATCAGCAACAACAACAGCAATCATCTTCTAACAATATGGGTGGTGGAACAGGACCGGCCAGCAATAGCAACAGCCGCGGTTCATGGGGCCCTAATGGGCCTGGTAAAGGGAAGGGTAAGGGTGCTGCTGCATCTATGAACCAAAGCATGCAGCAACAACCGCCCCCACCTCCCCCTCATTTTACTTATCAACAACAGCAGCAGCAGCCACAAGGTGGTTATTATACTCCGCCTGGTGGTTATACGATGGAGGAAATGGGAGTTCCTCAACAGTTCGTCCATCAGGTAGTAGTTATGGAAGGTTTCAGAAAATCCATGGAATTTTACGACTCGTCACAGTGCTCGAAATTTCAAAAAATACACGATAAGACTTTGCCGATCTTCAACTTCGATGCGACGATGTCTAAAAGAGCGAATACTCTTGCGGCGCGTTAAGCGGTCATTTCTTTCAGGCGTATGGCTTTGTGATGCCCCCTTATATGGCGTACGGTGGGCCGACATCTCAGCCTCCCCCAGCATCGATGATGCCCACTGGTTACGGTTATCAGAT
>NW_003212056.1:41309-50475 GCF_000006405.1 Perkinsus marinus ATCC 50983
ATTATAGATCCCAGTACTGGTCAGGAAGTGAAGTTGGTCGACCAACCTGCTACTACAGCACCCAAGCCTGTCAACAGCAGCGGTAGCGAGAGCAATGCAGGCCCTGCTACGACAACGACTAGACCGGCCCGTGTGGACTCTGATGTCGTGGAGGAGGAGAAGTCGGGTGGAACTCGTCCCACTACGGCAGCTACCACAGGGAGGCCGGTCTCTCGACAGAAGCCCGGGGCCCAGCCACCATCTTTTGCGGCAGTTGCCGCTGGTGTCGCTACAGCAGGGTCTCCGACTGATGCAGCCGAGGACTCTGAAACCGTTGGCAGCCGAGCCCAGCCTCCTACGTCTCCAGCCTCTCCTACAGTGGCCCATCATGATGATTATCGTGGTGTGAACGACAAGAAGAAGCTCTTGAATGCCGCTTTACGCAAGCCTCTACCGTCTGCTGCCAAACCGCCATTAGTTGACTCCAAGCGTCCAAAAGAGCAGCAGCAAGCAGCAGTTCCTTCTACCGCGAGAGCGGAGGGATCCTCAGAAGTCTCCGCTCAGCATGATGACGAACAACGTCAACAGTTGCCGGCGAAGGTCGAGGATGAGCAGTATTCTGAGCATGCTCTTCAACAGCAGGTCGGCTTCATTCCAGCTGGTGGTGTTCCCCCTATGTATCCTATGGGAGGCCCTTATGGCGGTATGCCTCCCTATGGCGCACCTTCCTATGTGGGGCCTCAGTATGGTGGCCCATTGCAGCAACAACCACAGGCAATGCCTATGTATCCTCAGCCGGTCCAAGGAGGTGCTGGAATGATGATACCAACCTTCCCCCAGCCAGGGCTGCATGCTCCCACTCAGGAGGGAGAGATGCCCTCTTCCCCACCACCATCGGTTCCATCGGAGCCTTCCTCACAACAACAGCAGCCCTCGGCTAGTCATGATTCGAGTAGTAGCTCGCCACCGCCGCCGCCGCCGTCTCAAGCGTCTGCAACCAAGTCTACTACTCTGTATGGTGGGAGGAAGTTGGCATTTAATAAGGCTATTGCTAAAAAGCCTCCAACAGTAGCTGTCACCTCACCCGCTGAGAAGGAGGCCTCTACTGCTCCTACTAGTGGTACCGCTGCGGCGGCTAATGTGCCCATACCGCCTCACTCGGAAGGTCCGAATCATCTTGGGGAAACTTCAGCTGTTACTCTCGAGCGCAAGAAGTTGTTCAGCCGTGCTATTGGGAAGCCTAAGGTCACTGTAGCTCCTCTGCCACGGGTGGAGCCGGTTCAGGAGGCGGCAACAACGGAGGCAGTCGACGAGGGTAAACCGGAGGCTGTCTTAGAAACTCCCGTGGCTCCGATCAAGCCGGCTATTGCAGTGTCGCCCTCTCCGGTGGTGTCCATCGCCAAGAAGCGTGGATTCAAGTAAGCCTTGCACGTGATCGCCTATCTTCCATCGCTTTTGTTTTCTATCAGGAATATCCCGATTGAGCGCTCGGCTGTTCATCCCAGTCCAGTCGTAGCTCCACAGCAGCTTACCGCACCAGTGGATCTACAGCAGCAGCAGCCGGTTCTTCCTGAGCCGGCAGTCGTGACCTCTTTTGAGACAGGGCATGTCTCCAAGGAGAAGGACAGTTGGGAGGAGACGAGCTCGTCAGAGGGCGAGGCAGTGAGAGATACTGAGGTCCATAAGGAGGCTGAGGGCACTGAGGGTGAAGGAACTCCATCGGCTGAGTCCAGTGAGGTAGGCGTATATATGTCATAGTTGTTGAGCAATATCATCGCTGCTATTCTCAGGGGCCGATTCTGGAGCCTCTACCTTACGATGGGCCTCTTTCACGTAACGACCTCCTCCGTATGTTCCTTGTGGCCCCTGCAACTGAGGCCTTCCGTGGTGGTGCACGTCCGATCAACTTCGCTGAAGAAACCCCTCCAGAGCCACTGGTTACCTTATCTGTCGCTAGCACAAGTCAAGTACGGCAACCCGGTGGTGGCTCTGCTGGTGGTCTAAGACGGCAGACTAGTAAGGGCATGATGGCCCAACGACAACAGGGTGGTGGTGGTCATCAGCACATGGGCACCGCTGACTGGCGGAAGGACATGCTCGGTCCTCAAGCCATGCGAGATAAGTATAATCGTCAACAGAGTCGACAACAGTACAAGCGGTTCAACGCTCCAGTAGCCCCACTGAAGGTCACTGAGCATGGTTATAAGGTGGCAGCGAAGCTTGAGGATGTATCCCCTCAAGAGAAGCTTCATCGTCTGGTTATGTCCAACCTCAACCGTATCACCGCTGAGAACTTCATGCAGGTCACTGCTAGCCTGGCAGAGTTAGGGGTGAGTCAAGCTGCGCGTCCTCTGTCGCTCTACTATCACGCTTCTTTTTCAGATTGATGAAGGTTGGAAGCTCGAGTTAGTGGTACGGACCATCTTCGACAAGGCCATTCGGGAGAGCTACTACTGCGAGATCTATTCTGATATGTGTATGCAACTCCGCCGAGTGCTGCCAGAGTTCGAGGGTGATGACGTCAACACACCCATGACTTTCACAAGAGCTCTTATCACTAAATGCCAAGAGGAGTTCGAGGCCTTGCCAGTGGATCTAGCTCCGACACCTGAGGAGGAGGCCAAGGCCAATGGTGATGCCCAAGAGTTGGAGGTCATCCGCTCCAAGAAGAAGGAACGTATTCTGGGCAATATGAAGTTTATTGGGCAACTCTTCCTACGTCAACTACTGAGTGCCAAGGTTATCAAGGAGGTCGTTGGTCAACTCATTTTCCGGTCGGATGAGCCTGAGGAGCACTACATTGAATGTGTTTGCATTTTATTGCTGAACATTGGGTCAACTCTAGATCACTATGAACGTGGTCGCGAGATGTGCACTAGATTCCTCAGTCGTCTGAGGGACATTAAGAGGTTGGACTACCCTAGTCGGCTCAAGTTCATGATCCAGGATCTCATCGATAACAGGAGTCGAGGCTGGGTGGACCGACAGGGCAATCCTGTTGGTGGTAGAAGCAAGAAAGCAGTGAAGTCCGTTACCCTACAGGGCCAAGAGGACACTAAGCGGCAGGCTAAGCTCGATGAGGCCCGACGGAAGATGGATGAACTTGCCATTGAGAAGAGGGAGCAAAAGGAGGCTAAGGAGAGGGAGCTACAGGAAGCACGAGCTTTCAAGGTCGATAAGTTCAAGAATTCTAGAGACTACTTCCACGAGGACGGGGACCTCACTTCGTTTCTCAACGACGTGACTACTATGGTCCAGAACGACCCGAGCTGTCCCTCCAAGATGGCTGAGAATCTGGTCAACTGGGGAGCGGAGGATCCACGTAAAGCGTTCAAGGATGCCGAGCTGATCGTAGAGCTGGTCCGGCGTGGCATTATCCCTTTCAAGGTCTTGAACCTGGTTTTGCGAGGCTTCCTCGAGGTTCTAGATGACGTCGCTATGGACTTCCCTAAAGCGCCTGAATTCTATCATCGACTATTTGCGCTACTTCTCATTGGTGATTACTCGGTGGAAGGCGGTCCGAGCGAGTTCGACCCGCAGTTGATACTCTCGTGGAAGGTCCTTGCTTCCGATGAGCGGTCGTTCGATCTTGCCGTGAAGGTGTTGGAACAAGCCAAGCATCTTGCTGGCATCCCCGGTGTCCAACAGGGTTTGCATTTCCTTCGTCCGCTGATGAAACGGATGAAGCACTTGGAGCCCTCTGATGACCAGGACCTTGACCAGATGCTCGACGAGATTGGCCTTCTGAAGGATGAGACCGAGAGTATAGTCAACAAGCTCAGCGCTGAATTGAAGAGCAAATATTTTGATGCAGCAATGAGGTTGATCAGTGAGGAGGTTCCGGGTGATTTGCTCGGTGGTAGAAATGCGCTATTTGAGCGAAGGGTGATCTTAGCGTTAATATCCAGCTTGCGTCTGGCATGGTCTAAGGACTCTTGGACAGTACGGCTAAAGCCCGCGGAGAGCCTCCTACGTACGGTCTGTGGTACAGGCACTGAGACTGGTGTTGGCAGCCCTAACAACCGGGAGCTCCACAATCAGAAGCGGCTCATAGAGTCTCTCGCTAATGCCATCTACGATGCTCGACTGCCGTCTAAGGACGTTGCTGGGGTATATCAGGCATTCATGGACTTGGGTCTAATACGACAAGTGGTGCTTCAAAATTGGTATTCCCAGACCTCCACAGAGTCGGAGCATGAGGTTCGGAAGTTCGTAGCGGAAGGTGTGAAGCGTCTCGTGATGGCTCAGAGTAGTGATGGTGAGACTCCACCGGACAGCTCCGCTGAGTCAGTGCCCTCTCCCTCTCCATCTGCTTCTCAATAGCGACTTAGCCGTTTATTTGAATAATAATACATAACCGTACCATTGCTCTATGTGGGTGCCTTATTTGACGAGGACTCCCTTTTAAGGTTGCTTGCGTGTTTTTTTGTCTCATATTCCCACTAGTCTTACTACTGCTGGTCTGAACTAGAACGATGGATAGCAGGTTGCTGTCCGTTCCTGGTTGGACGTGCTGAATCGTGGCTGTCTGTCTCGGTCGGTGCTGTTAACATTATCACTATCACTGCCTCGCTCATGTTGAGGTCTACGATGCTTTCTCTGGTCAACGCATGTGTCAAGGGCTCTCCTTCCGTCGCGCGCCATCTATTGGAAGGTGTGTGCTCCTTCTCACAGGGTTGTGAGAAATTTCCCGTAATACAGTGGCCTAGGTATGATAGCCCGAGCTGGTCGATGGTTGGTGCAGCATAGCCTATTACGCCGGTTATACAATTTACTGTTCTCGTCTCTATCTTGACTAGCTCAACCTGACCAGGGCTAGTGGTCATCGATAGTCTTAGTGTGGGGGCTCGCATGCTGAGCGAGGTACCCAACCTCTACAATGGTTTCCGATGACAACTCGGGCGGTGGTAGGCGAGATGCAGAGGCCGACCATTTTTGTTGCTGGTCATTTTCGGTAACTGTTCTAGTAGTGCTGAGGGTGGAGACGGAGGAGCCCTCAGCGTATGATAGTGCTGATGAGGAGCCTTCAAGTACTCTTTTCCATCTAGTATGTGGTTGATTATTGCTATTAATATTATCACTACTACTACTAACGATATTGTCTTGGTGTCGTTAATGAAACGCTTGGGGTAGGGAGGTTGATCTTGTGAATAACCCATAGGAGAAGATGATCACTGATTGCTATTAGAGCGACGCTGTTGTAGATGCAGCCCCCCGACTCTACATGCCTTACGGCTTCTTATAAACGGGTACTTGCCCGATATGATAACGTGTAAGCTTGAAGAGGACCAATAAACGGCGATACTACTATAGTTGTGTTGTATTGAGAGAACAAAACAGTTGTCGTATAATACTTAGTAATTGGTTACACTTGTGTGTGACTCGCCGCCCGTATGGCGTCCATGATTTGGTGATTTTTTGGTATCAACAGCTACTACCACCTCGATGTTGTATACACGATATCAGTATGTTCATAGTGGTGATGGTTGGAGTAGCAGTAGTTCGAACTGCTGCTCAATTGTTTATCATTTTCCCCTGGCAAGAGTTGTCGATGATGGTGATTGCTACACGAGGTTCGTAATGCTCGACGGCGGTGGCGGCGACTTGTCATTGACCATTCGCCCCAGCTGCTACACTGAGCTGTGCTTCCCTCCTAGACCCGTAGGTCTGCTGCAGATCGATATTGATGGTATACTACTGTTAATACACCAAGCATCTTGTGTTAATCAGACTGAAGTTGAATTCTCAGAGGGTCTGCTCGTTCCCCCTCACAGCTCTTTTCAATGATACCGATACCGTCGGTCGGAGGCTCACATGTCCCTAACGATACCATACGGCGGAAGTATCGGCCGGCCCTTCTAGGCCTCCTCTTCCTCCAACTAGCAGCCGCGGGTGTCCGAATGTAGCCTCTGGGGAGGACACTGTCTTCTCATATGTTGCATCGTAGTTACCAACTCCAGATAGTTAACGGAGTGATGAGCCTGCTGTGGACCATCGGTGCTTATTATGTGGTGCTCAAGTGGGATATGATGCTACACTACATAACCATGGTCGGCTTCATATTCGGCTTCAATGGGGTAGCACTTGTCTGTGCATCACCTTCCACTACGTCCTATTCAGTTCGTCAGTACACTGTACCTCGTAGAGAGGCTGACGAAGGTCAAGGCAGCGCCCATGTTCTCATTTCCCCTTGCGGATTCGCTACTCGTGGCTCAGCCTTTTCTGGACCTTCTAGTCGCTCTCGTATGCTGGCTGGTAAGTGATGTTGGTATTGGGGCCAATAGCACTATGGAAAATATGTACGTTGTCAATTACATGTGTTGGTAGGAACGAGAAAATCTCGCGAAATTCGTGTTATTTTCCTACTTGAATTCGTATGTAACCTCCTATAGTGAGTGAGGGAACTCCTTAACTCAGCCGAGCAAAGCGAATATATGTTGCAACACTGGCCAGTAGACTCGCAATCCCCTCCTTTAGGTCTATGAAGCTGATAAGGACTTGGAGGGCTACGCTCCCGTTAGCGCTGCTTCGACAGCGCCTCGCTATAGCAGTACATACGCCAACTACTCGGTAGCTTACATGCAGCAGTGCTGCAGCAGCACTCCCTGTTCATGGAGATTGGGCCTCTCAGGTTTCAGGTGGCCCAACGTTCGCTGCCTTCTCTGGTCGTGGCTCACGGCTAGGGTCTGATAAAGGAGATATCTAGTGCTTGATCATGCCGTGTAGCATGCCATACCATTACGACTAGGCTTGTAAGTTCACTGTCACTTGTGTTTCTAGTGCGACCTGGTTATCTTATGAAGCGGTTCGTGATATCGTCGCGACCTTCGAGGCGAAGGCTTCGACGGTTCCAAACGGGAGACTCCCCTCTGATGATAGCAGGCGCGAGGAGTTTCCCTTTGTTAGCCTACCTTCCTGATGAGATCTGAACCTACCTTAGCTTCACGAACTGACAGTGATGTGGCAGTCAATGCTGGTCACCCGTCCCGGCAGTGAAGGGATGATAATAGCAGGCTTGCCCGAGCCCGACACTAATCCCACAGATCCTGATCGAATCCTCGGCGATTCCCAATGACCATATAGAGGCCTAGCTCAGCTCGAGTGGCCGCCCAAACCTCACCGTGCAATACTCGGACTGTGGTCCTTCCTACGGCAGAGGAGCGCACCGTCAGAGGAGATGGCAATTGCTATTATCGGGCCCGGGCTTATGGCTTTGTGGAGACCTTGACCAGCTTCTGCCCTACAGTTGACAGGTCTCGTTACTTGGCTAGCTGCTATGGCAGACGCGGGACGGGATCAGTCTACGTTCGCTGACAGTGACGATGGTCTTCGTCTGGATCATGGCTACCTCGAAAAGATAATCAAGATGATGAGCCAAGCCGGCTCAGCCAGCGCTCTCTCGACATCGAACACGAGAGGAGAAACTCGAGCACCTTGTCCTCGTTTCGAAACTCTTCCGTAGCCCTCCCTTCAAGAAGTTGCGAAATCTTCCTTAAGTCGGCTGCATCAGGACGAATGGATTTCATGATTCAGACTCGAGTCGGTGTACTCGAAGGAGAGAAGTTGAGAGGGATCCCAAAGCCTCGAATCACGCTGCGAGCCCGCCCCCCCCGAGTAAGTCGCGAAGCCCGGGAGCAACTTGGGTTAAAGTCTTCAGTTCCACCAGACCAGACTAGTGGATAGAATAGAACTCTTAGAGCACACTTATAGCACAGGTATATGTATTCGATAAATTCCAGAACAAGATTGCCCCCCTCAACATTAAGAGACAGTGGAGTTTTCGCACAGTCCCAATGAACTCAGAAACTGCAAAACCACCGTCAGAAAAGGAAAACAGATTCACAAGCTTTTTAGAAAGCCCCGCGCAGTGTGTACATCATTAGAGCGTCTTCTCGAAAACAACAGCGTAATTTTCCTCGACCCCTTGGATCTCTGGCTCCTCAACAACACGGAAACCAGCAGCAACGACTTCCTGACAAAAAGGGTATTACTTCCGCATACGAATCCCTCACAATCAGTAAAAGCAACTCCATGCGAGTGGATAAAAAAGGAGTCGATTTGATGTGATGATGCCTACCCGGACAAAATCTTCCTTGTCTCCTCGTATGTGAGAGAAAACCCAATCCTCATCTGGGTGACTCGCCTTTTTGGGGTCTCTCCAATGGTCTATGAGAACGAGCCTGCCTTCACCTAACAACAGCGGTATTTCCTCATCGAGAGCTATACGGTAGACTCACCCTTTAGAGCGGCCTTGATATCCCTCAAGACGGCTTGTGGATGTGTCAAGTGATGATAGACATCGCAGACCAGAACGAGGTCTACGGTGCCCTTCACCTCCTCAGGGAGGCAGAGGCTCTCTTCTGTACCTGGTCCAGCACAAGACTCCTAGAGCGTGCTATAACGTCGAGATTCCAGGAGGCCATCCCTTGTGCCACCGCGTTAGTCGAACGAAAGAACCCAAGACCCAGAGACCCACATTTGATGAGATGCACCCGATTCTTGTCGAGGCGACTGTCCTCTTTTAGGTATTCCAGAAATCCAGGAGAGATCTCCGTGGCGTAAACTTTAGCACCGGCGCATTTGGCTAACTCTCGTGTGAACAGACCGGTACCAGCACCAACATCAACACTCACCATGTTATCCTTAAGATCGAGTATCTGAGTACCAGAAGCGTGTATGAGCATGCGCATCGCAGCAGTTTATGCGGGAAGAGCTACCACGGGTGGCTTACGTGAAGTACATTGTCAAGATGGTTTTTCAGTTGTCGATCTCCTTCAAACTTTGGGAGATACTCATCCAACAGCTCCTGCTCGGAGCCTTCCAAGAATTTCTTGTTGGGCCCCTCAGGATAATGATCAGGATCGAATGAGGCTTCCTCTTGACAATTAGGCATTGAGAATATAACAGAAAGTTGAAAACTACGAAGTGTGCGATGGAGCACACCATAATTCTATTTGCGTTAGGATTACTTCATGATGACTCAAGTCCGATTCGACACTTCAAGAGGAAAACACTGGAATATCTCACAAAAGAACAGTAGTTCGAGCCGTGCAAGATACCAGCAGTAGATGGCCCTCACGAAATATGATGCATAGCTATAAAGAGTATCTTGCACACAAAGCGCGTGGGTGATTTGAGACTCGGGTTAATATTGAAGACCTAGAGTCGATGAATTCGCACGGAAAGT
>NW_003212056.1:50575-58624 GCF_000006405.1 Perkinsus marinus ATCC 50983
CAGTGCCAGCACCAACATCCACACTCACAGTGTTATCCTTGAGGTCGAGTATCTGAGGGATGGAAGGCTCCGTTGACGGTACCCTCAAATACGGACAGGAGACTTACGTTGATCAAACTGTCAAGATGGTTTTTCAATTGTCGATTCCCTTCGAATTTGGGGAGGAACTCATCCAAGAGCTCCTGCTCGGAGGCTTCCTTGAAGTTCCTGTTGGGCCCATCAGGGTAGTGATCAGCATCGAATAAGACCTCCTCCGGACAACTAGGCATTGGGAATATAACAGAGAGTTAGAAGCTGCAAGATGATGTCCGATGCAATCAAGCAAAACGCCATTCCCCCTCCATCAACGCAATAGTAGATCTCCTTGAGAAGTGAACGATCTAAATCATATCGCGGGAACTCTCGGGTTGATGCAACCCTCTACGAAACAATATTACCTCCACCACTACTCCAACAAAGGACATTTATCATTATGCGCCCGCAGTGCTGTGGTGTTAAAGAGCGAGTCACTTCTCATTAACTGGTAGGAAGCTCGATATACTGCTAGAGGTCGTATTCAGTATCAAACATGTTCATGATGATCTTTCTGCGGTATATAGCCGAATCTCCCGGGTCGAAGGTGAGAAGGTATTCGCCCGCCATAGTAGCACGGCCCTGCTTCGATGGATGAGAACAAACAGCTATAGCGTGTCCTGCAGTAGGATCGAAGAATACGGTGTAGCTACTTGTTGTACCAATCCTAGTATCACGTTCGGCGCCGTTCAGTAAAAGCACAAAACGACCGTCTGGAAGACTGCCCGCCGTCATGGAATTAACCGAATTCAGGAAAGCCTTGTTCCATACTCTGTGCTCTACGAGTTCCGTGCCCGTCCAGTGGTACTCAATGAGACTCGCGGTGTCAGTGTTCACGATGAAGCAAGATAGGCACCCTTCTTTAGTCATTCGGCAAGCAAGCAAGTGGAAGATATCAAGTGGGAATCCCACTGGGAGAGGGATGCTGAAATCCTGGCATGTATTGAAAAAATCGTATAGCCGCATCCTACTTGCATCCATAGAAAGGATACAAACCACGGACTTGCCGCCGTGTACAACATAAAATCCGAACCATGTCTCAATATACTCAGACAGGTTAATGTGAGTCTGGAAGGAACTGGTGGTAGCTCCCCTATACCGTGTCACCATCTCATGTAGATTACCATCATCTAAAGCAATGAGCGCTCGGCCGGGCATGCTCGAATCAGCGCAGATTGCATGTACAGGACCAAAGTTGACCACCTTCTGGAGCTCCCCACTGGTAGAGATCAACAGCAACCCACCGCGCTGTAAGAGTCCAACATATACAATTCGGCCATCAGAAGCTATACACCATCCTATTTTGTGTGGGTCGTAGAACACCTCCTTTGGACCGAAGCGAGGGAATCTCAGAGACACGAGGTAGGACCATATGACGGAAATAAGCTCATCGGGGAGACACTGGCGAACCTTGTCCAGTTTGAGTAGCTTGAGGAAGGCAGGCTTCATTTACGATGATGCTACTGCCCATTCAGACTGTACCACTCCATCACGACCAGTTACTCTAGCACAGTCACCAGGCTAGTGAGCCCTCCGGAGCCGACCCAAACTCGATAACTCGAGACCGACTCAGGACGATAACACAGTTTTGGAACATGAATATTTCATGGACGGAAGGTAATAGAGCGAGGATCGTATAGATCACAATCAGTCGGTACATGGTCTAAGACATTGCTCAACAAGAGATGGTAATTGTATAGTCTACTGTGGCTTGAGTCCCGAGTATAGAACCAAGGGCAGCGACAGGCGACTAGATGCATCAAGTCATCTATGGTGCTCAGTGTCTCCATTGTTCGTAGGTCAATGGTGATTTGGTATTTATCAGCAACCCAGCCGCACAAGGCGAGCAGTGAGAAGCCCAGGTCCTTCAAGCATGTGCTCGGGTCCCACGTGTCGATTACGGGATGGCTGACAAACGACCGAAGCCGCCTTTTGCTCTTCGCTGCTCGCTTGAGTTCGTCAACAAACCTCTTATGGCGCCGTCTCCGGTCAATGCCAATGAGTAGCCCAGAGAGAAAATACCCCACGATAGCAGCCTCTACCACATACCGTGGGGGTACAAAAAGGGACAACACTGCTAGTGATAGCAGACCGATGAGCACCAGCAAGCTTGCCCATGGGCACTTCCACGCGAAGAGATTCTTCATTTTCTCGAATACTATACATGCTGTAATGACGGCCGAAAACACCTCCTCAACGTTTTGCTTCACCTTATTAAATACGGCCTCCCACGGCGCCAAGACTGTCGAGCCAGACACAGCCTTCGCCGGCGTCGGGCTAAGGCATGGCGAGATACTATCAACGTCGAAAGACGATGGGGGTCTAGTCATAAACTGTACCGATGTTACCTTCTCCATCAGTGGTGATGCTTTACCTGCCTTCACCTTCGTGCCCCTGAAGACCCGTCGGCGCACATAACACCAAACATCGCTCTCTTTCATCCAGGCTGAACCCTCCCCGAAGCTCATAGCGTACTGGTAGCCGTTCTCGTCAGTATTGGAGTCTACAACCACCCGCCACGACCAGCAGCTGCCGTCCGACATCACCGTTCGAGGCCCTTTACACGGGACTAGCTCCTCCTGACCGGCACTGTCCAGCACAGGCGTGCTCCACTGTGGGGGATCCCATAGCAGGAGATTCTCCGGAGAAAAATCAGCAAGTACGAATAACCTCCGTTCGCTCTCATACACATCCATGCTGTCCAATGCCTCTCCCTCCTCCACTTTACAGTTACATCGAAATCGCCCAAGTCCACCCCGACCCCACTCTGCCAGAGCCTCGACCAGCGGATGGCGTGTCACCAGCGAGAGGGCGCCGAGAGCGAATACATAGGAAAGGGAATACTCGTAGAGATAGAGAACCCAAAGGGACAGTCCAGAGAACCACAATAGCGATACCATAGGTCGCTCGAAGTATCTTATAGCGACAACCTTCCTCCAAAACTCCTGCGCGATGGAGAAGTCCCGCCCTATACGGCGGAACGAAGGTGTCAATGCACCATCCGTGATTTGAGTAAGAGTGAGACCCTGTGGCCACCCACACTCCTCTCCCTGGACCGGCAGGAAATACCGCGGCCAGACCCCCATAGAACTTTTATCCATGGTGAAAAGAATCTTCACGCTGCGTATTTCGACCGTCTCAGAATCCGTCCCGGCCGCGTCCAGTGGCGTCTCATAAGTTACTATCTGTGATTCGAGCCGCTCTATCTCATAGAAGGGGCAATGGACCTCGAGGCCTTTGACTGGTGTGCCCCGATCGACAGACCAAACCGACAACTCCACATAGGCGTTGGGGTTGTTCTGTATGATAGGAACATCCCGAACCTCCACAGGAAGGTCAATCACTGGAGCACTACGCACACTGTAGCCACTATGGCTGACTTCCAAGCAGGTCCCCTCCTCCCTACGACCAGTACTGAAAGCAGTGCAACCGTGAGTCGCCCCAGACCTCGGTCTCTAGCCACAAGCTCATCGTTGCAAGCCTCTGCGAGACGGTCTGCCCACCTCTTCATCTCAGCCTCTTTCGAAAAAGCTAAAGTAATAGGATACTTATAAGCAGCGAATGGCACATAGACCGTAAGAATGTGTTCGTATCCGGTCATTGCTCGATTCCTCGTTCTTCGACCAGGTGCTGCGTCCACCCACCCCCCGGCTAAGTGAATGACCTTCTCCTCCATGAACAGCACATTCCTAGCCTTTCCATCTTCCCACTGCATCCCTAGTCGGACAAACTTCTCCCTCCAACAGTCTTGGGCTGATATATCCACGATACGGGTAACCTCGGCGATCCCCTGTGCCACGTAGTCGCCAATGCCCGAAACTGATGGTCGCTCCCTCAGCCGAGTACCGCCCTCGTTGAGAAGCTGCGCTAACGACTGGCGGACCGGCGGTTTATTGCGGAACTTCAACAGCCTCCCTGAGAGCACATCCTCGATGACCGGCTCAGTCATAGCAAAAGAACACTGCCATTGTCTCTCCCGTCAAACACAATCCCAATCTGTGAGTACACAACGAACTCTGCCCGAATTCACATATCATGCGGGATGAACCGTAAAGAGAGGTTGCCGTCAACAGCCTCTTGACCCTCTTCAGTCGGAGCTCTACTGTGCACATACCTAGCGCGGACCATGAAACTGCTACCAACAAGGAGTAGTACTTCCCCGACACCGTATGACCCTCTCGACACGGCATCTCCCAATTTCCCTCCCCGAAGGGCTTGTTCTCTCTACACGGAATCGATCGATTCGGTAGAGATGGTAAATACTACTTGAAATTTCCAAGGAAGCGGACACCGCTTGGAAGCGTCCAAGTCCCCGCCATCAGAGACCCCTCCTTCCACTTCCCTTCGAGTGATGACCCATCCTCATAGACGTAAGTACCACGGCCATGCTTTCGTCCCTTGGCCCAATCACCTAAGGCGAAACAAACACTGACAAATAACAGCAGCAACCACGAGGCGCTATCAAACCAGGGAGACTCATCGTCTCATCCTATTCGCAGAATCTCTAAGGCGCTCGAGTTCAATCCCCAGGTGCGGCTATATACACCTGATACTGCGCTCAATAAGGCTCTCACCAGAGTAGACATCTCCATTGTTGTATTTATATGTTCCTTGTCCATGCTTTTCGCCTTCTTTGAACTGTCCATGATAGGTCCCTCCTTGAGCAGAGGTACCACCTGTGCAGTACGATGTCAGGAAGGAGTGGTAAGGGTTGGAATTCCTCCTCTTCTTACCCTCATCACCTTCACCATCCTCCTCGTCGTTGGCTACCTTTCTACCAGTGTACACTAGTCGGCCCATACCATGCTTCTCGTTCTCTTGGAACTGTCCCGTATAAACATCCCCATTCCTATACCAATACCTAGCACCACAACATAGAGGGAGATAACACATGGTAGACCCACGTCCCCTTCCCATGCCTGACACCCTCATCAAAGTCCCCATCATAAACTTCCCCATTGGCGTATACTGCACGCCCACACCCCGTGAATTCCCTCGAAGTATGGACAACTAAAATGACTAGTAAAATCCCATCAGTGCGATTCGTAATTACCTGTACCGTCTTCTAGTGTAAGAGAGTAAGCTGGAGCCTCCTCGTCAGCCATTTCAATAGGAAAAAGCCCTTCACGGCAATACCCAATTCCCAAACGCCAACACTGACCGACCCGAGAGACGCCCACGGTCACTAACATGTCCACTAGGCTGCCTTGATGCGCTCCCCGACCACCAGCCGCCTCGATGCCAGAGGGTCCACGACGAAGGTTCGAACCTCGGCGAGGGGACTTTTCTCCTTTTACGGATCGACACTCCTACCAGATTAGTCCTGTAGCAGAATGAGAGCACACAAGTGGCTATTAAGTAGCTCGGAAATAGAAGTGCAAGATATTGGACCCAGGCGAACTTCCACGTCTCGAAGCCTTCCATTGAGTAGTATCTAGTAGAAGGGTAGTTCGATCGACGAATCGTCGACGACGATGTGGACGAAATGTGGTATACACTATCTGCTCAGGGACGATAAAGGTGAGCAGGGCAGTGAAATCCGTTGTGTTCAGTCCCGATGAAGGACTCGACCTAAACAGTAACACATGAACTGCCGTCTTCGGCCGTCCCTGACCAACGCCTCACCACACATCTGGAAATACTTTCCGCCCAACGAGAGTAACCCCACTGTCGCCCTGCAGTGCCCCCAAGGCGACAAAGAAGTCTTCACTCGAGCCACCTCCTCCACTAGACAAGCGCTCTGTCGCCTGAACGATCCATCACAAAGACAGCACATGCTCCTACTTGTCCGAATAAGCTCTCAACCTGAGAGCCCCCTTCCAAAGCCTCCTTCTGTACTAGGTCTAAGCTCAACCATGCATTCAGACGGCTGCTGCTCATGATACCACTTGGGCGAATGAACTCAGCACCAACTGCTCAACCAACGAGGGCAGAAGTGCTAATACTGATACATTGCCAAGTACCAACCTGCAGCATACGAGAGAATTGAATGCTTCTTAGAGAGCTCCATTTTGAATTCCCCTATGAACTCCAGCGAGTTTATTTCTGAGGCAATCAGACTGTCCAGCGAACAATGCCATACTACTACCAGTTCCATCACGTACTGCCACTTCTAGCTGGACTTGGCCCTCGCCAATGCTGTTGGACTGTATCGACACGCCAGAGAGACTACCCACGGAGAAGCCAACGCCGGCACCAGCCCGAGGCTGGCCGTTCGTCAGGAGCTGATGGAGATGGTGGAGGCACCGATACTGGGCACGTCAGTACGTAGAAGTTATTCGTGAACGTGACGACTGGACGCTCATGATAGATGGCCGACCTAGCCCACAAGGCATGCCCTTGTAGTGCCAGTATTAGAGGGACCTGCAGAGCCTATCGGGGAGCCTTCACATACTAGAGGCTGCTATAGTAACGTGTAGACGGATACATACTGCTCTTATAATACGTAGCATACGTCTCCCCCACAAGACTTACGACTAGGCCAATGACTGCCACTATCAACCACAGACAGTAGGCGCACGAGCATCGACCTAACGGACAATACTCAAGCTGGTTTCGATACGAACTACGCCCACTAGTCGCGACGAAGTGGACCGCGTATGGCTCGCTATGAACCTTGGCAGGGGCGAAAGGATGCATCATCGGAGCATTTAGATGGGTGATTCCAGTTCTAATCTTGAGCTCTTGCTCATTCTTGCATTTCCTCAACGACAGGTGAGCACCTTCCATCAGCCGGAGCACTGTTCTAGTCGCCATGCCAGGATCGCCTCTGGACGATATACTTCCGGAGTTGGCCAACTTAGGATTGGACACACCTCGGAGGGAAGCCTGCTATGGGACGCTGGTGAGGATACTCGGGAACATCCGAGATGATCCTACTGAGACCAAATACCACACTATAAAGAAATCGGCAAAGGTGAGGAGAATCTTGAGGTTGCCTCTGCAGGATACCAAATAGGTCAGAGGTTGCTCCACATGCCGAATATCGATCGCTGTCGTCCTCTAGTGCAAGGCTATTCCTCAGGTTTTACAGAATTCACTGTGTGATGCACACACCGGACAACTATATGCCCCCGTAATAGGCATACTCAGGGAAGCTGGCTTCAAAGAGACCGTTGATTCTTATGTTTGGGATCCTTCTAGTGAGGAGCAACGTAATAGGACTCTAGAATATCAACACTCCATCATCATCTCGCAGATGAGACCCTTATTGATGCAGCTGAACGTCTAGAGGATCTCCACGATGCCCTCAAGGCTGCCCAGAGTACCCAACCCAGCGGTAACGTAGTCATTACTGACTCCTTACTCCTATACACACATGCTTCAGCTACCGGTTCTGGCACGTTGGGTAAGAAGCCTACAGGTGGTCACTCACGGCAGTTCGCCCCGCGGACTGACGTTGAGAAAAAAAGACTCGTTCAGGAGCAGCAAATGAAGCAAGTCAAGGAAGCTTCACGGGATAAGTAGTCCCTATCAGTCGATGCTATTTCCTATGGCACTCCACAATATCAGGTTTTATAGTTCAGCCTCTCTCCTCCCGCCTGGACACAGTGCTGCCACACGATCGACTGCTAGCTCTGAGTCGCCCGAACCCAGAGAAGGTTGCTTGCGGCCAACGAGCTCCGGCAAGAGTAAACGGACGGCATTCGACTTCGAAAGTCGGCAGGCTAGAGTGGATCGTGAGCAGCGAGCACAAGATCAGCTCACCAAAGTTAGAGAGGAACAGAAGCGAAGGTGCTTGGGCTCATAGACTTTAGACTGTCGAGAAATTATAGGCTATGCCAATTCTTTCTTCCGTGTTGGAGGTGCTAACTTCGTTGCCTAGGTATCAAGAGACAGCTGCAGATCCTGGTGCCTTCACACGTCAGCCTACCAGAAACCTCAAGTATAGCCCCTGGTGGCCGAGAGGAGGGTAGTAGTTGGACGAGTTGGCTGCCTTTCTTTGGGGGCTCCTCTTCGTCATCATCATCATCCCGT
>NW_003212056.1:58724-60792 GCF_000006405.1 Perkinsus marinus ATCC 50983
CATCGTGCTAGTACTAGTCGTGCTGTGTCGAGCCATCGTAGTGGTGCAGACTCGTGACAGGTGTGTAGGCTTGGGTGGTAATCTCTTCGGTGTAACCACTACATGTTGCTAACTCACCAGGGCACTTCGATTTGTCGATACATCTCAGACACGAACTGGACGTAGAGCTCCACATACAGGTATACCAACACTCATCCTTCGCACAATTCTGGAAGTCACCAAAGCATGAAGCACAAGGATACGACAGCTTATTCATAGGGTCACTCAGAAGGCACTGTGTGGTCTTCTCAGCACGACCCCATTCCTTCTTGGCACAACCGGTGAGAAAATCGCTGAACTCTTGGCCATAAGAGCTCCAGAAATCATGATCTTGATCAGAGCATTGTCCAAGGACTGGGAGTTTGCTGAGAGTCCCGAGCGGACGAGGAGGCAGTTGGGCAGATCCATAACCGGTACAAGTCCCCAGCCCACTCCGGCATCTCGAACCTTCGATACAGTCCAAACACCAGTTGGACGTAGAATCCCACATGCAGTGGAACCAACACTCACTTTTAGCACAGTTCTCATACTCACCGAAACAGGTGGCACAAGGAGTAGACAAGTCACTCCTAGGATCGCTCGTCAAGCACTTCGCCGTCTTCTCTGCGCTTCCCCACTCTTTCTTGGCACAACCAGTAAGAAAATCACTGAACGTCTGACCATAGGAGCTCCAGAACTCATGATCATTGGTTGAGCACTGTCCAGCAAGGACAACTTCTACGGTAGCCACGGCGACGAAAGACTTCAACATACGAGACATCGTCCCAAAATCGAAGAATGCTTCACAACGGTGCTTTTCGGTGTAGCTGAGGAGCTATGTTGTGTGAGGGGACACCGCTGAGGGCTCGGCCTCAACTGAAACTTGAAGGGCGAATTATTGTGTCCTTGATACTTCTTGGAGATCTTCAGATTTACGAGTAGAACGATTCAGCCATGAATCAGTGCACTGGCTTATCCCTCCTGCCAAGACTCTCGGAGTCTTCTATCAGTGATGACGCTTTGACAATCAAGGTAAGTCAACACACAACACTATATTGCCAATACAGATTCCAGGGAGTTTTCCTCGTCGAGCGGCGAATAATTGCTGTCACTGACCACCCAAGGAATCAACAAACAGAAGTTTAACACACGAAAAATCAAAAGCCATCCTGGAATCAAGCGAGTGCACAATTAGCACATACAGAGCTCATTCAGCGTAAACCACACTGACAGCTCTTCCCAGTACTTACGTACTCTTCCGTAGTAGTACTCGAAGGCGTGTGAGTGGTACTTGACGGCGTGTGAGTGGTATTCTACGGCGTGTGAGTGGTATTCGAGGGCGTGTGAGTGGTATTCGATGGCGTGTGAGTGGTATTCGATGGCGTGTGAGTGGTATCCGAGGGCGTGTGAGTGGTATTCGATGGCGTGTGAGTGGTATTCGAGGGCGTACTAGTGGTGCTGTACGAGTGATAGTTGATAGTGTGCTAGTAGTTGTCGGTGTGGGAGTGACAGGACTGATGCCGTGTTAGCGGTAATTGACGGCGTGCTGGTGTTAATCGCTGGCATAAAAACGTCGACATCACAATCGAATCTGAAGTATGTTTGTGTAGTAGAGATGCACAGGTAACATTGAGTACCAATTGACCGCAACTCACACCTTGAGAAACAAGAAACGTTTAGTCATTTACAACAGGTGTCTTTATGGCCCTTAAGCCAGTCTTTCTTCTGACAAGTCGAGCTACAATACCAGACTTTCTTACACCGACTACAGCAACTCGAGCATACTTTACCGCACACTTCGCACATCCTATCAGTCTCCTCTAACTTGTTAAAGAAGCAGTAATACAGTACTTCTGGATTCGTATTGTCATTGCACTCCTCCCAGAATCGAAAGTCGAAGCCGACCTCCACTCCCCGGAGCTCATACACTGCAACACACTCCATGTTGCCTTTCCCACCTTCGCGATCCACAGGCACTCCGAGCTTCTTAGCAACGTCGCTATACCGAAAGTCCAACGATAGCGAGAGTGGCAGATCTCCTTGGTATCGT
>NW_003212056.1:60892-65997 GCF_000006405.1 Perkinsus marinus ATCC 50983
TCGATTGTATATAACTACAGTCCGAGTACTCCTTCTCCTCTATGTCAGTAGCACCCTGACTCTCGAGAAATCGTCGAACATCGATGGGTGACGCCCCGAGGAGTGACTCCAAACTGGAGGTAGCCATCGGTAGACAACAGGCTGAATAGATTTATCGAATGAATCCCACAAATGAGCTAGAAAAACCGAAAAGCCCGAGTAATTCCCATCGACGCACGTAAAATAACCAATAATACAGAAGAGAAAACGCGACAGTAAAACCATGGGGTGAATAAGGTTGGGGTAGAATTTGAAAAATCGGTTCATAGGCGGGCAATCTGTAGTGATATAAAGAATCACAAGTTGAACTCATCTCCAGTCGATGATGCTGTAAGTCTCTTCTTTATGACAGCCCCCACACGATACAGCCATGATTCTGCAGTAGTGTCCGTGTCTGGCATCAGACACGAGTAACGTAACCACTCAACACGCTAGAACGTGAGGCAGCTGGCCGAGAACTCACCTTCTGACGTGGTAGACTCTTCTGTGGAGTATGCTTCCGTAATCACTTTATGAGGAGACTTTTCCTCGCTCGCCAGTTCCTGTTCAGCTAGCACAGCCTGCTTCTTCGATGCCTCAATAACAAAGTAGTCTACGAGCTTAGGCTGTCCATCCGGTTGGGGTTTGCGATAGTCCTAACAATATAAGCGAGCTGACTGACCCGATAACGACCCACGTAGTGACCTACTGAGGGTGACGGTCCTAGCCCCTGCTCCACTTTACGAGCCCAGAAGGAAAGGTCGTCCTCTTTTGATTTCGAGTCACTCTTAGGGCGGTACTTGCTTGGCGTAATCCACTTCCAAGATGGTACCTATAACTCAGCATACCATCACCACCACGAATGTCGCACGTGGAGTACATGTGAGCCCTGCGGTAGGAGCCTCCCGTCCCAATAGGGGTCCGCTTCCCAATGTCTAGCGACATGGTCAATGCCGATGACGAAGATGTGTAGGTCTCCTGTGTCCGGACTGATCCACATACGAAGAAAATGCTTGTAGTCTTGTATGCGAAGAGAGCTGAAAGCCTCATTCCAGTGCTGGCCAAGATAGTTAAGAGAGATGACCAAGTAGACACCGAAAATGAAGGAGGCTATAGGCGTCATGATGATGTACAGGAAGGGTGATACCGAGCCAAGATATCCAAGATACTGGAAACGGTCGATGGGCTGAATAAGATAGAAAAACTTGTTAGCAGACCAACGAACTCACCGAGTCACACACTTGGCGTCACTAAGCCTACCATGTTATTCGCTATAGCGGTGCAAACGGCAGCTCTATTGTAGAAGGCCCGGCTTGGCAGATCTGTTATCGAGAGGAACAGGGAATTGAGGGAAGCAGGTGTTGGAAGCATTGATGCCTATGGAAAGAGGACGATGAGATCGGATGTTTCTACTTGAAGCATAACCCACCCAAAACGGCCCCAAGGCGGACACGATGAGGGCTTCAGTCGAATCAAGAATCTCCAAAGCATCTCCTCCAGAGGCAGTAGGGGTGACGTTGGATAGGTATTCGCAGAAGCATTCCACTAAGCATACTGCAGATACAGCTGCCAGGGAATGGCACATGCCGTGGATCAACCCAACGATGAACCTAAGGGGGAAGATCTCAATTCTCAGGTTTCAATTCGCCTCTCAGAGTACCTCTTGGCTTGGCCCATCTGTTCCTCAGCACAACCGATACACATAGCGATGAATATGATCTGTCCAACCAGCGACACGTACCTGATGTCAACAGTGGCGCTCAATAGCGGGTGTTGACCTGCTACGATTGACGGAATATCTTGTCGTAGGCTTCGATGATGAGAACGACGAACTCGTACAAGCCCAGGAGGGCATTGGGCTGCTTCAGCACCCTGCCGGCATCGCACAATGGTAGAGCCGAGATGCTCTGAAAAGATACAAGCCTAAGCGATCTTCACGAAATTCTTCCGAACCTACTATATTCACAACGAAGAAAAATGCTATTGAGAATCGACGTGAATTTCGACGGAACAACAGGAGTAATATTCAATATTGATGCCAGCCCATGATGAAAGACGGCTCACCATGGCTAGGTACCACATCCCTAAGACCACATCAGCTCCCCAATTGCGTCTGCGGAATTGTATGGGGTTGAGCCATGTCAAGCGCCGACTGACCTTCTCAGGTGGATACGACTCGACACGAGTGTACCTGACATTCGAATGCTGACTTACATCTGACATTGCCCATGAACCAGCTAATTTCGACAGGAGAGCAGTAAGAGAGGAACGGAAACAATGCGACCAGCCGCGAACCTTCTCCCTCATAGCTGAAATCTAATGTAGGCCCTGATTAGTACCCTGTTCCAAGAGGTTCAGAGACCTTTATGGGAATTCTCTGACCAGATCCCGCAGCAGCGTAGGCAAACTCGTTGTTATTCAGCTTGCCGATGCGCTCATCGACGGACTCCTTCTGTAAGATGTCCTTCGGGGGGAAGTGGGTCGGATGCAAGAAGGCACCGGCCCCTCCTGATGTTACCAGAGGAACTCCTTTACTGCCATCCTGAACAGAAAGGGAGATCATACCGCCCCTTATGCGTCGCAACACAAACGTTGATGTTATTACTGAAGGCATGTATCGGGAGTAATGATGGACATCCCCTGCTAGACGCATGGCCAAACGAGGCTCTCCTATCTTATCCAGAAGAACACTGAGTAGGTATCCAGTTCTCTGAGAAGGAGTAGCACTTGTCATGAACCAACCATGATCAATAGTCCCCATCCTACAATGCCCTCAGCAACATCAGACTCCCAATTCGGCCTGTGAGTAATGACGACCACACGATCTTCGGTGCTGACCTTGCCCGAGTCCAGCAGGCCACAGAAGTACTCATACTGTGGACGGTCTAGATCATATGAGAGACTGAGGTCCAGACCCCAGATCCACCATCCGTGAGATAGCTTCACAGCAAAGTAGGAGCACTTCTGAGGAAGCTTCCACCCAGCTAGATGGTCCTGGCCCACGAGCCAATGGAGATACACCTCCAGGCCATCGTACCTGTGTATCAAACTTCAAGTGAAAAGCCAGAACCACAAGTCTCACCAATCATGGTTGCCGGGTATGGCAAAGAACTGAGGCTGATCAACGACCGCCGAAGACTTCGACTCTGTTGTTGTAACCTCTTCATACGGGGGTAGTGCCCACTCGAGCGGCCGTATTAGTCTGTTGACGAATGCCTTATGACTCGGTACAGGGTAAGCGAGGTCTCCACCATGGAAAACTACACTGGCTCGAGGGAGCATGATCCGGCGGTGACCAGTACCACTGTCGGACGGAACCCTTTGTAGACCCGTGAGGTGCGTCTCAGAGGAGACGCTTTCCGTCCTCACACGATTGGCACCATGTCCCAGAATTGGCATTGAGTTGTGGCGTTTTATGGCAAAGGAGTCAGAGCTACGGCCTTGGCCAGGACCTCTAACAGGAACCCCACTGATAGGAAGTTTACTCACCTTTTCAGCAACGGCAGCATCCTTTGGAACATCGACTCCTAAATAGGGTTGAGCTATCAAGCGGCCCACCGTATAACTAGAGTCGAAGCCGTCACCACCGTCAGCAAAGAAGTCGAACCAGGTCTCCTCTTTATCAGACTGGTCTTCAAAAGTCAACGTGTCTTCCGGCTCCCTGGTGAGGGCAGCGAGAAGCGTCCTTACATCGAAGCGACCCATGAAGACCTTCAGCATGACCGTCACCTGCGGGATATAGGTGGTCATGAATAGGCTGTACCAGGAGACCATAGCCTTGCGTAATTTCGGGTGCGGGCCTCGACGCTTCTCGGCCTCCTCCTCAGCCTGCGGGTGCTTAGCCAGTACTGGCCCAGCAGACAAGAAGCCATGGCGCCGGCCGAGTATCCTCTGCACAAGCCACGATATTCCATACAGCAAAAGCATGGTTATCACGACCGGTAACTGTAGAGAGATGGGGCTATCAAGGTAGTCGCAGTAGCCATTGGAGGTAACACCCAGCACGCCTTCCTCCTGCTTACAGAAACCGTATTGGAGGCTCAGGGCCGAAGCCATCAAGAGCAGATTGCTGATGTACTCCCTCTGAGTTCTTCGCATCGAGATGCCTCTCATACGGAGGACACCCTCGACAATAAAGAATCCAGGGAGTCCGAGAACAAGAGCCGGTAGGAAGAAGGACATCACCTTACTGAAGCGGAAGGGTACGGTAGCTCCAGCAGGCGCACTCTCGGTATGACGGAATACCGTGATAAGGAGGAAGTATGTTGAGAGATTGATGAACCAGAAGTAGCGCGAGTTGCGATCGGCATCCTGAACGTGCTGCAGAGGTGACAAGAACCAATAGAAAGCCAAGAACATGACCGAGTGAAGGAGCAGCCACCACTCAATCCGTAGACTGAGAGATTCCTCCGAGCCTGAGAAGAACTTCATAGGATAGGAGTGAGCCAATCAGGCTTGACGGGTCAAAAGGAAACAGTCAACTGAAGAACCACTGCTGCCACTACTGTACCACCCTCTAGGAAGCAATGCTCAACAACGTTCCTCGACTGGACGAAAATGAAGTTGCATACAACCGCGATCCCCTCACAGTTCTCATGCTGCACGTCTCCTCTAACGCGGCCTACTTCGGAGAGAATGATAGCCGATTGATAACCCTTGCGACGGGACTAGGCTCGAGGACGTCAACAGAGTCACCTTTGCATGAGTGTCATGTAACATGCAGAGTAGTCAAGCATCTCCCTCATCTGACTCCTCACTATGGAGTAAGTGATCGACTGGCTTTCTGAAGGTCTGAACATTCCGACCATTTGCCTTCCTCTACCGATTCCCTCCGATCCGGAGCGATACATTCCAGGATTCATCCACGTCTAGTAGTGTAACTACACTCGAGGAGAAAGCTCGAACTCGGGACATTTCCGAGCTCATTCAGCGCACAGAGGGGGGGGGGACATTACTGATCACTATTGCACAATGCAGGTCTTGGGACTGCGCCACCCTCGTCATACTCGGGAGTTCTACCCTGTGAAGATCCTAGTGAGTAGGAACACAATCAGCGCCGATCACAAAGCAGATCTCCCGTAACGGGT
>NW_003212056.1:66097-85595 GCF_000006405.1 Perkinsus marinus ATCC 50983
CTGTTCATCGGCTGCTTGAGGCCTTTCCATAGATTATCTCTGCCCGTCGCGGAGTATCTATGTGATCACCACTCACAGTGAGCTCATGTGGTGGTGGCCTGTGGACTATTACGGAATGTCCTTCCAACGTGTAGGAGATTGGGAAAGAGCAAGCCGCGTCCGCAACGGGAGCAGCTGCCATGCTGGGTTAACTGAATGAGTAATCTGTAACCAACGACACCAGTAGCCTCAGAGACTGCCTACGTGTAGACTGCTTTTCCGCAATAACTATATTCCGGGCACTGATCACAACACCCCTGCAACGTCGCCTCACGTCCTGGGCGTTCGGGTCGAAAGCTAGCCTGAGCAGTTGGAAGTGGAAAGCTCAAATATCAACATCAGCGCATCTACCATAAGTTCGCGCAGAATTCAGTGATGCCATCTTCCACCGTCGAAGAACCAATGTCGTCTCCTGGGAGCTGCTCATATCTATCATACACTCGAGTAACATACGCAACCCAGAAACTCGCTTAGCACTCACATCATCTTAACGTCGTCATAGAACCGCAGTAGGGCATCGGAGGCTCTCACCGGAGGGGCATTTTCAGTAGCATTGGCCTCAGCATAGATATCGACCCGCTCGGCAAATACATCCAGGATAACCTTCTTGATATGCTGCTCGCGGATGCTACTTCGATCGAGGAGCACGGCCGTGAGGTCAGCAGCGTCAACATATACAACGCTACTCCCCTCAGAGTCTCCATCCTCATCGGACCCATCCCTGTCGAAGGCGCCACTAGAAGCCTCAGGCGAATCATCAGGTTCCCACTCCTCCATGTTGAACGACCAGGGCGATGAGGAATGCCGCAATGTGCTGGGAAGTACTGGCTGAAGAAATACTGCTCTCTTTCCCCCTCCAGCAACGGAGCAGACTAACCTACCATGAAGTCGGTGTCGGTTCTGTCCTCATCAGCACTCAGTGAGGAAGATACACGCCGCAGGGTATGTCGACGCTTGTCAAGGTTAATCGGCCCAGTTAATGAATCACCGAAGATAGATCTGAGATGAGAACTCGCGCAAAAACTATAGTCCTTCTTACCGTAATCGGTCACTGATTTCGCTACTCTCTAGACGACCAAGACTGGTCAATGCACGAGACCTTACGGTATCACTGGGATCACCACAGCTTGACAATGTTCGACGTCGGACTACCAAACGAGCATCCTGAATAACACAAGTAGCATATACACAGACTGCGGACGAGCTGCTCTCACCTCGTGGATAGCTGTCCTCTGCTTGGTTTTACCTGCAAGGGACCTGTAAGGCTGCGACCCATGTTGAGGCATTCACGAACAGTTCTGAATGAAACTTTAGGGATTAGACCGTCAGAGCCGCTTTAGTGGTAGACTTGAACTCGAGACACAGTTCGTAACGAAGGTTGATGAGAGTTAGTAACACGAAGCAATCGAATAGTTACCATTATTGAGGAAAATACAGTGTGTGTATGAAATGTATACTGTTCGTAATATTCAACGATGCTCGATTCACTGTAGGCCAAACCCTTCGCTGTTCTCGATGGCAGCGAGAAGCATCGCCTTCAACTTCTCAGCGTTGGAATACTCTGGTAGCAGTAAAACGTCGTAGCATGTGTAGGCCGTAGGGAGGCGATCTGTTGGCTCACCGCCGTTCTTTTGTACAACCATCTGAGAAAAGGAAAAGTCAATGACGATCGAATCCACGGACGACTGCAGTAGTTACGCAACATGGGAAAGCAGTGGGCTACCAATTCCAACGGAGGGACTACCTTTATCGCGCCTAACCCTCCCAACGGAACACGATCACTCCCAGTGAAGAACTTTAAGAACTGCCGTTTCTGAGAGGAGGCGGATACAACACACACGGGGAGCCATGCGATGCCAGTCTCACGATGCGTAAGCAATCGACAACGAACCGAGTATAAGAGACTTGCCTGAGTATCATTGAACTCAGATACGATTTTCCAGAAGGCCTGTATATACGGATAGTCCTCATTGAAAGGAGCTCCCTCGTATCGGGCTGACTTCCGCAATGCATCAAAGTCGAGCTTCTGTTCTCCACACAAAATAGCGTGAAGATCGAGAGGAGTCAGCGTACAGAGGGTGAGGGAACTGACGAGGCACAGCGCAAAGTACAATTACAATCAGAGACTCTATCCCTTGAGCTTCGAGCCGATACCGCGTCAAGGATGCTCTCCCTACTTACTCGCCTAAGACCCTATAAAAGCCTTTCTCGAAGGGATCATAGTGTGCCTTAATGCTGTCGACCAACTTCCATTGAACATACTCCTTGACAAACTGCTCACGGTTCGAATAAGTGACCGGCACGTTTGCGCCGTCGGGTATCAAGTCGTGATTCCGGCTTTCTCCGTAGTAATCATAAGACACGTTGAAGGAAATACAGAAGACATCCTGCCAATAAGAAATGAGAGGAAGAATAGAATTTCCGTCGATTCTCACCTTCACTTCCTCGTCAGAGTGCTGGGGATCCTTCGGCTCGTAGTCGAGGAGGTGCTGAAGACTGTGACTTTCCTCAGGGAAGACCTCTTCAAGGTCTTCAACAGTGAGCTCAGCTGATAAGCCTTGTAATAGCCTCTTAAACAAAACGCGAGGAAACGGTACCTGCCAAATGAACTGCAATGACCACCACAAGATGGATTACACAGAATATGCAGTGAGTGGTTTGTCCAGTAATAGCGCCGACTTATATCAAATTCCGTCGAGTAGAAAAGCATGATACTCATGCAACCCCACTTACCCCAAGCCCAGGAAGGTTATTGTATACAAGCAGGCCTATGAGAGTGCCAACGTGCTGGAAATTCTCCGGGCTCTCCACGGAGTTGGAGTTGATCCACGTCACTCGAGCCTCAGGGAGGTACTCAAACATGCCATATCTACAGCAGTACAGGCAACGTCGAGAGCATCGTCCGTATACACCGGTGCTCACTGTGAATCAAACAACTGCTTGCAGAGAATGTCGAAGAACTCTCGTTGTACTCCGCCTTCGTCAACCACGTCTTCTCCCTCGAACTTAACCATCATCGGGAACTTCAACTGCTGGTCATCAGTCTGACCGAAATCCGATTCAGGATCGGCAACAAGAGGAGGATGGCAGAGAGAGCCCTTCAGCTACAAAGACGCTCGCTTCCTTACCTCTGCTACAACACGAAGGGCATCTTGGATTATATGGTCTCGTCGAACTTGCACTTGTAGGACAGTCTTCGGCCGCACGCCTCTCATAAAAGCATCGACCATGATTCCCGGATGAGCCTGGTACACATATCTACGTGGCAGCTGCCGGAACACCTACCTGTAGATGCTCCTGGTTGTGCTTCACTTGCCGCAACACATTCTCAACTTGCAAGACCTTGTTCTTGAAACCCAAAGGTACCAATGACCCATAGCCCAGCATCGAAGCCATATACTCCGTGACAGTAGTCGTATTAGGGCCGACACACTCAGGTTTAGCTAGCACCTCTAACTTACTCGGCAACCGCCCGATAGGACGTCCCCCATTAGGATCAGGTCTAAAGTGAAACACTCATGCTTCATAATAAAGCCACTCATGGTCCTACTTGAGATACTCCTTAGCCCATGTCTGGGAATACATCATGAATTCGACATCGGGCGGTACGGCTTCAGCCAACCCAGTGACCGTAATCTCCTCAGCCCCAGGTAGACCCACTTTTTCTGCAGCGCTGATTATAACAGTTAAAACAATCATGGCCTGAATCACACAGCGCATCAGCAAGGACCTGGCAACGTATCGTCTACTTGACTAAGAACAGCCACCTTGCCGCCTCCCAGGTTATGGACTTCATTGGCCAACGCATTAGCTTGGTTCAGCCACGTCTTCATGAGGCAGTCGCTGAGTATGTAGTGCTGTGGGCATTCGGTAGCGATCAACTCAACCTGTTACGAATATCATTCCAGCTTGTTACGTCGTAGCGAAAGATCGCTGCCCTACCAGAGCCAGTTTGCCCTTTGGAGACAGGCAGGAGATCAACTCCCCCATCCTCTGCCGACACCAAATCCCAGCTGGTCGATCCATCAACGGGAGGAGCATGACAGTGAGTATCCCTCGTAATTGGTCCGCGGTCTCCAGGCTCTTGCCGCTCATATCGCGCAGAGAGTCTCGAACCACCGCTGCTAGCTCTTGCTCGAAGTTGCTCTCCTGGAAAGCCTGGCTCCCCCAGAGTTCTGCAAAGCAGGCATACGCCGTTTGAGTGTCCAGCACTGATCGTCGGTGTCCGGGATAGAGGAGACTCGAGTTAAGCATTTGGATGCCATCTTGCGTCCGAAATATCGCTAAGAGTGACCGCTTCAGGTCGTTGGCCACACTCGTTACGAAGTCATCAGACATACTGCTGCCAGTGCTTCTTGAGAAGGTGTGGACCATACGCAGCAGTGACTCGGCCGAAAGGGCCGCAAAGGAGGTAGAACCAACCCCAGGTGTGACCACTTGACGGAGCATAGCGTGTATCACACCATGTCGAGAAGACCGGGTTAATGATATCTGCAGAAATAACACTTTGAATCACCTTCAGATCATCATTATTAGCCCACCCGGCCGCCAGCCTTTTGAGCCAAATAGTCCTTGCTACCACCGCTGATGGTCCTCGGCAAGTTATGGGAAACACCCGATGCATCGGACATCATCGAGGTGGCCTCGCTGACGGTAGCCGACTTCTGTGACGTCTCCCGCTTATGCCCAGCATGCCGCTCACAGGGATCAGCTCGCTTCAATAGCCCAGAGTCATCAGAGGGCTCGAGGGGGGCCACACCTTCCACAGGAGTGGATATCATACGTCGTTGCTTCCGAAGGGCACTGCCATCTCCAGGATCAACAGTCTACAACAATCAAGATTTCCAGTTTCGCTCCGCCTATATTCGTTCTAGCCTACCGCTGGACGTGCTGGTGCTTCCTCCCTCCCCGCCCTTGGGAAGGCCATCGAGCGCGCCTTGAACAGCTCAGCGGCACCCAAGGCTTTCGGTGCGGAGGTCCTCACTCGTGGGACCATTGGCCGTTCTGCCGACTTGATAGCGAGCACCGCCGAGTGGCTCCGGCCTGACAGCAAGGATCATCCGAGACACTGATTTCACCACTTCTCACCTGCTGCGACAGAGAACACAGCCAAACTCCTGGGCATCAGCGTTGGCCTCAGCTCAGACGAACGTCCCGGGAATCCCGTTCCAAGCTGCCCATCCTCGTTGCTGCCACAGCCGAACAACTGCCCATTGACGTCCAAGAAGAGCGTATGGTGCCCACCGCAAGCCACTGTCCTCCACACCTCTAGTGGAACAGAATGGGAACGATTGCAAGTGGTGAAGGAGTCTACCTTTCGACTGAAGATTGATGGGTATCGGCAGAATCGGTTCCTCAACAACATCAACCCCACACTGGCCGGAAGCATTGTCCCCCCAGAGATAGACCTGGCCGCCCTGAACTACTGCTGCCGTATGCTGCGCTCCACACGAGGCCATCTGGACGGCCTTGGTTGGTGGCAGGCAACTAACAGGTCCTGGCAGCACTTCGCGATGACCAGCATTCTGAAGGGGGATACAATCATCTGTCCTATCGTATCCCTGCTCCTACTTCTCGACCCAGCTGACCCTTGCGGTTGGAGCCCCATGTGAACAGGACTCCAGAGATCGATATTGCGCACGCATGTGCATCACCAGCTGAAATCTGCGACGAACATTTCGACTCGAAAGTTTTTGCCTTCAAGAGAACAGCTACCTGGCGTATCGGCACTCCATAGGTCTGACCACAGTTCAACACAGCTTTCGGTGTGGTTATCTCCTCAGTGTTACCAGTACCTGGCGACCACGGAAAGGTGTACCAACAGAGTGGGATGGCCCGCCAACGTTAGTACACACAAGTCGAATGACTAGTGCCCTACAAAAGTCCAGAGTGCTACTACCTAGCTGCCCAACAGAGTTGTTCCCTGTGCCATACACTTCTCCAGTCTCAAGCAGCAACAGAGTGAAATCACCACCACATGCCACTTGGCACACCTCCTGCGGTGTCACCATCATTCTAGGCGGCATCGGCTTGATCGATGGCTGACCATGGCCGACCTACAACACTCCACAAAGTGATCCAATCGGCGACCCCACCACGTCTCTACCTGGCCAAACTCATTGTCCCTGCCCCAGCCTATAGCGAGGTTGTTGCTGGTCAGCGCTACAGTGTGATGATCTCCACAGTTAACAGCAGTAACCTTCACATAGAGCACACAAGTAGAAGAGCAAGTCCCCAAGCTCCACCTACGAAGCTCTGCTCCAGTTCCTGATATGCTACTAGCCTCGGCTTGAACAAACTCTCGGAGTCGTCCCCATCAGGGCCTGTTATATAGCCCTTCTCATTGAGACCTAAGAACACTAGGCAACGTCATGGACTTTCGTCGAAGCCCTACCTCCTCCGTAAATTCTCCCCGACTCACTGACCACCAGTGTGGACTCTGGCCCTACGCATAGTGATTTCGGATGCCGCCGGTCCAGCTCACAAACCCTCTGGGGCCTAACAACAACCCCTGTGGGGGGAACTGCTTCAGCCTTGCGTTGCCCACCTTTCCACAACGCTCTTGCCTTCCTCGTTTTCCGTAAGACACTGACCGCACCAGTTGTCACCCCAACAGTACACCGCGACTGAGTCCTCCTCCACAGGACTGTCAAGGTCCCCGGGGCTCTCCTGAAAGGCTGGTGTCTCAGCCGATGATGAACTCCCTGGTGACGAGTCGTCCGTACTAGACATGATATGATTGACAATTGGTAAAAATAAAGTCAACTGCACAAAACACCTCAACCGTAGCGGCAGCCACGACCCTCTCGGAGCACTCAACAGAACACGTTCGCAGTATACAACAGTATAACAACCTTCACTCAACAAATCATGCCACCTCCTACTACCAAGGAAGGCCTCCAAAGGGAACCACTACGTTATTATACATGCAAGGAGGAACCTCAGATGAAAGGCCCCTTCATGGACTGGCTTCGAACCAGTGAATTCGCGAAGGCTCTGGAGCGTCCTAAATCTCTCACGACTTGGGTCAAGACCTCGATGGTCTCCTGGTTCCTCCTTCTGAGCTCTCTCAACTCTCCTATCTTCCTCCTTAAACCACTTATCTCCCCCTCTAGGGCCGCCGCTTTGGTCGTATTACTCGGCTTGCTCAACAAAGCCTTCGCTGACAACGATCGGCTGGCCGAGCACACAGTTGGCCGATCAACAGCCACGCGTGATTCACTCCTCATAAATGAGCCCTTAGCTGACGCAGACCTGATCAAGGCCTGTCTTATCTCCGTGGTTGATGGCATCCTATCCAACGGGTCGCGACCGACACTAGAACCCCGTCCAAAACGGGATAATGATGATGCTGTGGATGGCCGAACCGACGGAGGTCGAGGACGATGAGGAGTGTTGCCGCTCTGTGGTGTGAAGGAAGCGCTTCTTGAGAGCTTTGAGGTAACAGCCTCAGTGTTGGACATAGCTGGGGCGGCGGGGGCACCCACGGGCACCACTTTTGATCCGACCAGCCTGGCCGAGGGTGGGACTTCACGTGGACTGCCATCATCCAACTCTGATAGGGTACCTCCCATTGGAGGAGAGAAGAAGCCCGGGTGACCGAATGAAGGTAAGGCCGAAGGCGAGATACCGCCAAAGTAAAGCATGATCCGATAAAAAATCAACGGCGTCTGTTATGCTTCGGACGAGCCCATATAAAGGCAGGGAACGCAACGCTCAACTGAAAAAATACTTGAAAAAAATACAAATTCAGTTGGTACGAGCCACGTATGTATCGATCATTCGATCTCTCCCATGGACATCTCCGACCCCTCATCGCTGGCCTCCGAAATTGTACTGAGCCTACTCAAACCAGGTTGATGTACCTTCGCGTATGGAACACGAGAGATCCCCTCCGCCTCGCTGCCAGCCGCCCCTAAGCGGTAGCCTATCGCCGAGGCCGATACCACCACTGCTCCTATTATAAACCACGGCGATTTCAGTTTAGAGTAGTCCGAGTAGAGCAAGGCTGCGACCACTACTGTACAGACAAGTGTGCCGGCATGTACGTATGCATTTATCATGTTGTCACCATAGTTGAGTACTACAGCTGTTGCCAGACCCACCACAGACAATCCAACAGCAGTAACTGCACTCAGTGGTCATCGCGATGGTCGCAATAAGACTCACCTAAAGCCGCTTTGAATGCCTCTATTGTAGGCGCTTCCCCTGTCACGATTGCAGCGGCGACAACGGCTATTGAGTTCAAGGGCGCTCCCCACATGTATATCCTTGAATTCCGGAGGAGGAAGGGGATCTCCTTGTCACGGTCCTGGAAGAGGTACTCAACCCATATGTTGGAGAATGAGGATATCAAGGCGATCCCTGATACTATGCTGGCACCTAGTATTCGAGGGTACGAGCAACGGTACCCTATCCAAACCTGTACCCAGTATTGTCCTGACCCATCGGCTGCTTTGCCTATCTAAGCCCTCATCACCGGCCGCCACCAGCTGCTGCTGCCACTCCGTCCCAGATGCAATCACGGCGATACACAGACCAATCGCACAAAGGACTGTGCAAACAAATTGGGCTGTCGAGAGAGAGCGGCCGAGGAAGTACCTGCCAGGCGAGGGCTAACGGTGTTGGCTATTGCGATGGACCTGCAGACTACCGGAACAGGAGGGCTGTGATGATGATCTTCATATTCAATAAGAGCTGGAAGGTTGCCGGTGAATCCAGTAAGTCAAGAGCTACAAAGATGCTGTTGTTCTCTATAAGGTAGACAACCTAAGGCGAATACACGTCACATCAGCCATCGGCAGCGGACCTCTTACCGCGGGGATGCAATACGCAAGGGCCTCCTTTAGAGTAGTGTAACGCACGACTGTCGCCAAGCCGAACCGTGAGGCGGCGGGGTCGGATGCATCAGATACTTTCTTCGTAACGGCCACATATAGAGAGATGCAACATGCCAGTTTGATAACTGAGGAACACGGCTCAGCCTCGGCCGAGTGGGGGTGGTGGTGCACTGACCTTCGGCTAGACTAACGACAATGTACTTGTTGGTGCCATAAAATGTATGGTGATGCTGCTGCTCATGGTGGATGAAAGTGTTGATGAGGGCCAATACGAAACACAAGGAGAGGGACAGGAGGACGACCACGGCCAGCAACATCCGCTTACGTAGGGAGCCCGACTCCCGCAGAGACAGATGCTTGCTGGTGGACAGAATCGCCATACAAAACTGATGCAACATACAAGTCGTCGCCACAGAGACTCAACGAATCAATAAGACAGCATCGAAGAAGCAACCACAAGTGGCACACATGAGGAAGCCTAGTGCCAATACATAGGGCAGGGTCTCCTTCTTAAACACTTCCTCCGCTCTGGTGAACCAGCTACATAGTTAGCCAGCGGTCTGACAGGATCGCCCATTCCACGAGCCCGTATACAACCCTACGGCTATTTCAGGATCTATGGCATGACCAAGCCAGATAAGAGAGGTGCTGCCCGAGGCATGCCAGCTAGAGGCCCGCCAGAGCCTACCCGTGGCAGCATCCTGCTCTACATCGAATCAGGCCTACGCACGACCCTCACCAAGCAGCTGCTGCTTCGCTTCTAGGGAAGATTTGAGGATATCAAGGATCGATACCCCCCACAGAGAGTGGTCATGAGACGAAGTGTTCACCAAGACCAGCAGCCCAGCACGCAAGCGCAAAACCTCCGTAACACGGGCAACGCTCGTGCCAGAAACCACAATAATTCAATCACACAATCGAGAGACCATACACAGTATCACTTATACTGAACGCCGCCCATGAACTCCCTCGCGTTGGGCACATTGCCGTTGAACTCCGCTCCCGAGAAGTCGAACCCAGGATGCTCCTCCTGACACCATCGTACAAGTATTGTCCACCAGACTACTCCCGCTTGGGCGGCACCTGGAATCTCTCAAGCATGAGCTTCTTGCTAAGCTCATTCTGGGTAAAGGCATCCAACTGAGTCTGTCCTTCGAAACACGACGGCCATAGCTCCGCTTTACGGGCCTACACCAGTTGAACAAGTGTATTCGTCTTGACCACCAGCTCCATCCGATACCACTCCTTGACCACCTTAGCTAGTATAATGTGCACTTCCCCGTCTTCTATGAACCACGTAGAGTCATCCTTATCCACTAGGCCGGCCCTGAGATTTCATCATATACCAATCTACTGCAAGGCAGTGGTCGGCCTTACGGTGTGTGATTAAGGTAAAACTGATGTGCCCCTCTTAAACTGAGCTTAACTCGCTTAGGCTCCAGCGTTATAGAGAACTGGCTGGCCTTAGCACACCCTGATGGTAACTTAACATATACATGCACCTGCCAAAGGAAAGAAAGACACATATGTGAGGCTCAGTCCGTAACAACACAGCGATAGTGTAATCGAGCACAAGTATATCCCTAGGACGGCCCCCCCTTTATAACCTCATCTTGCGTCTGCTCCCATTCATACACTACGTGGCCATCATAGACATAGGGCTGTCGACCTCGTGCTCTCTTCTCCAGCTCTTTCACCTTAGGGTCCTTCTCAACCATACAAACCCTACTTCTCCAACACACCCCTTCCCACAACCCCAACTCCGATCGCAACACAAGCAGCGCTTTGCAGCAGGAACATCGCCGAGGCTAATGACAGCTAATAATCCGGTCCTTTTGATATTATCTCCGTTCCCATCTCCCCACACATGATGGTGTGCTCAAACTGCGCTATGTATCCTCCCGGACCAGCGTCCACCAACGGAGGACAGTCCATCACCACATTATACCGCACGAGCTCTCTCAAATTTCCGCAGTCAAACGCCGACAGCCACCGGTCTGACATCGAATTCCATCGATAAAAAGACTGCGATATATATACTACCAGCGAACGGCATCGTGCTGAAACGCTTAAGTATGTGGGAGAGAGTCCTCTTGCCGTTGGCCGACAGAAGACGGCTAAACTGCTCGTAGTAAGGGCTCAGCATGAAATGGCTCGACTCCCCCTGAGATCCCGAAAACCTCTGCCCCTCTCACTCAACACCCCATATTACTTTGCTAGTGACATAACCAGTGATTCCACCACCAGCACCTCCAAAGGTTTCCACGGCGTAGAGCTGGTTAGCCTTCATTTTAGTCTAAGAAGAGTGAGCACTCCACGATACCTCCAGCCGGCGGTCGCTCACCTGGTCTCCGTTATCCACTAGGGGTATGGCCAGACCATCGTGAATCTTGTAGTTGCCGATAGAGTGACCACACAGGTTGTAGATGGCCCTCACTGGGGATCCATCCTCGAGCTCACCCGAGTTCATGACCTAACACACGTATGGAGGAGCCGAAACGAAGCACTCCATCGCTACTTCGCTGACAGCAGCACCCACATCACACACCCGCACATCAACTCCAGCCGTGCGTATGCCTGCGTATGTTGCTTCCTTTACTGTCTCTGAAGTAGGAGTACACTTCTCTGGTATGGACGCTACAGCGTCCCTCCTTACTACCTAGCAAAGGCACCAAAAGAGGGTTATGGGTAACGGAGAAAGCGCAGTCAATTATATGGCCGTCGACATGGACTCCAAAGTCGACCTGAGCAGCAAGATTTGGGAGGCACCAGGACAAGGGGGCGTCTCTACCTTGAGCACATCATTAGCAGTGTATATGATAGACTGGGGCGGAGGTGCTGTGGAGAAGGCCGGGTTGTTGGGCGTAAAGTGAGCGGCAACTTCATTCAAGCACACGCCTATGGTGAGAGACTCCATGTGGATATACACTACCCGCATACTTACCAGTAGGAAAGCCCCAGCCACGCTCAAGTGGTCGCTTGGGATCGAACTTAGCGTGCATGTTCACTCTACTCTCCAACTCCTCCACAAAAGTGTCCAGCCGCATTCCAGGCTTGATCTTCGGCTCCATCTCGTGGCGCACAGTACGATGAATACGTGCTGCGGCTCGTGCCTATGCCCACGACATCGCTATCCATCATTCCACTATACCCCCCAGCTATTACCGCTCTAAGAGTTGCCATAGCCGCTGCAGTACTGACTGCCCCTTCACAAGAGTCAGTGGCCTTCGAGTCGTTTTTCGTTATGATCTCCCCGGGCTCAGCTCCATTCCCACCAGCGTGGTGTACAGCACGACGCTTCACCCCTTTATGTTCGTCATTCTTTCCCTCAGGATCGTCTCCAGTCGAACTGACTCGCCCGATAGACTTCGGCTCTACCAGGTTGATCCCCAATACAGTACCGGACGGTTCCGTTGCTGCCACCTTCCGAGCCAGGCCCACGCCCAAGCTGGGAAACCGCACTAAGACTGCTCGCCAGAAACGAAGGTTAAGCTCCAATAGGATGGCTTTCGCTGAGTAAATGGTGGCCCGAACGCCGAAGTATCTGGAAAAGAGAGACGCATCCAAGGTTGAAGACGATAAGATTCAAGTGAGGTCAGGTGCAGTCGTGTACGGCCGAGGATATTACAGTGTTAGTGAGGTAGAGATTGTCAGGAACACCCATGCAGTCGGTGAGAAAAAATGGAGGATTGATGAAAGGGCGACGACGACCATCGTGAAAGGGTTGAATGGACGATTTGCTCTGCGCGAAGTTTATGACATGCGCGATATTTTCCGGCTGCGGAAGAATTCGCGCAACCTACATCGTCCATTTGCGCCCGGCTGCCCCGATACTTCGCGTTTGAACTAATCCGTTATTGTTGGCCTGTTGAGTGATCATCTCCAGCGGCTCGTCTCCTTAGTATGGCGCCTCCGTCCTCTACCAACTTTGCAGACGTCCGACGGCTAGTATCCTCTGGTGCTCCACCTGCACTCATCGTCAGCGATCCAGCTTGGAAAAGGATGCTTAACGAGGTAGTAGGCGTCACTGCAGGGATGTAGCGATACTCAATTCAAACTAAAAATCATCGCTTTGAAAAATTTTAACGTGTCGAATCAGTACGCATATACCCCTATAGGATTCAGGTTTACCCCGCTCACTATCTAGTTCATCCCTGGGGCTTTCGTTGACAGTCTATCGGCCTTTTCCATATGCTTTGCACGATAGTATTGTGCTGGATAGCCGCTCAAGCGATATGCTACAAGACTGGATATGGTGGTGTTACTTTGGATCTCTGTGCTCTGCAGATCGATGCTGGTTTGGCGCGGCGAAAGGAGGCCATCGACCGAGTTGCTGCCGACCTCGGTGTAGTGTTGGAGGACAAACAACGGCCATCTGTTCCGCCATCGGGAGCACACCCGGTCGGGTGAGCACGCCTTGGCGTATCCATACCACTTCTCAGCACTCTTCCTCAGGCATAGTGATGGCTGGTGGCCTCAAGAAGCACCCATGGCTGGGTACTCTCCTCAACAGCCTCCTCCATGGGGAGGTACACAGGGATATCCTCAACATGCTCCATGTAATGAGTTCAGCAGTCACAGACCAGGTTCGTCACTCTGCTTCTCCAGATCCCATGTCCCAGGGGTTGCCGGTGCCTCCCCCCTTCCCTACACCACCACCGGGCTTCAACAGGCATTACCAAACCAGTGCCCAGCAGCTCCCAGAAGAGACCGAGTTGCAACGTCGAAAGCGGCAAGTAAGGTTACCTCTACGCCACGTCTTTACTACGTCCATCAGGCCCTCGAAAGGATGTCGGCGCCGCCTCCTCCTGTTGCTGCTGCTGAGAGTGTGCAACGACGCTCAGGTCCTGACTCTGGGTATGGTCCTGCCCCCGATCCCAACGATAAAGGTAGTGATGAAAGTATTGGTATTGGTCGGCGTATAAACAGCATACCTACTGAAATAACCTGGTGTTTTTGATGGAATCCGCGTCGATGAGAGTACCCTCTCGTGTTCTTGGACTGAGATGGGGGATACTCGTGACTTGAATTTTCAGAAGCCTTCGAGGCTTATCGCCGTGCTTGTTGGTTGAAGTACTACCAGCACATGGCGGCACTCCAGACTCCTGAAGAGTCAGATGACCATCATCATCAACAGCAACAACAACAACAACAACAACAACAACAGAAGCAGTCCTCGACGGTTACTCCAATGGATGATGATGACGATGAAGACGATGATATCAACAAGGAGCTGCTCGGTCTCTAGGCCCCACTGCTTAACGACTACTTGTGTATTATTCGCGATATTTTTATCCACCCTTTTAAGATCGTGGGTTCGTCAATACTGTGTTAAGTGCAGTCAGTCATAATGAGATCTCTCTTTCATCGGTGGTGATAGTTGGAAGGGAACTATGAACAACCAACGGGTGTTGTGATGGAGAAGAGTATTTCACTCGTGGGATTGTATCAGGTTTGAGCTGTGAGCCTCACAAAAGCGGCATATGCCTGATTATTATAGCATTGATAACCGATTAGCATGGGGTGTCCAACGATAGCACCCACGTATCTCTGGAGACTCAAGTCAGCCAGTTAAAAAATGATTTCCTAGTTCGAATAGGAACAGGACCGAAGCAGGGCGTGGAAACGAAATTATGAACGATCCGATGACATCGATGATAGTTGCTTTGGGAAGAGTGTGATTATCTGCATCCCAGGTTCGACGATTATACGCGCGCGAATAACTCCGAAATTCACGCAGGTTTTCTATGCATAATCGTTCCAATCGGCGATCCTCCATATTGCGCTGGTAACAAGAGTTGACTTGCGTGAGGTGGGCTACTCAATAGCGACAGTAGGTCTTCGGGACAAACGGGACCGTTTGCCTCTTTGTCCCCGAGCAATTAGTAAAAGCTTCGCCAACTAGCAGGTGCTTACTCCCCAGCACTTGTGGTTGTAGTCCTGGCAGGCCCTATATCAGTCCAACTACTGTGCTAGTTTTCTATTGTTCTCACCATGGACCCGTCAACGAAGAGTTTTTTCGTAGCACGTCGAAAAGAGGACCCCGAAAACGCTGTCTGTTGTGACTGCGGTGCTGCCAACCCACAGTGGGCCAGCGTCCCCTATGGGATCTATTTCTGTCTAGTCTGCTCTGGTAGTATCCTAGGCAGTTGGTTTGAGGATGTGGGTGAATTATGGTATCCAGGAAAGCATCGATCTCTCGGAGTGCACCTTAGTTTTGTGCGGTCAACCACGATGGATACGTGGAACCCCAAGCAGTTGAAGAAGATGGAAGTTGGTGGCAACGGCAAGTTCAATAAATTCTGTCGAGAGATGGTAGCACTCGCGGCAAACGATTTGAGGCGCGGACGATTATGGGTGCCAGGAGATCGATAAGATGTCGATCTCGGAGAAGTACAATACCAAGGCAGCGGAGTACTACAGGAACTACATTCAAGCCTCGGTTGATGGGACCGCCCCGCCTGAGAGGCCTTCTATCGCAGAAGGGAAAATGCCTGCATGTAAAGGAATTAGTTTGCCCTGTGATGAGTGGGTGATGCTTGTTAGATCCTCCTCCGGTTTCGTCGACTAGTGGTAGTCAACGGAGTGTCTCTACCCCGCCAGGCTCGGGCTTGGTATCGTCCAATGGTCGTAGCAACGGACTCAAAGCACAACGTCAAACCGGCCGGAGTACTATCACGGGCTTTGGAAACGATGGAATGTCTAGCAGAATGCATCAAGGAAGCTCTGATCGGTATAGCGCGGCACAGCCCCAGGGAGGTAGGGCGAAGGATTGGGTACACTTTGGGTAGCCCAGCTTGCTGTAGTAGGGTCGGACCGGGGGGACTACTGGAATCAGGAAACCCACGATGATGATGATCCCTTGGGAAACATGCTCTCTGGCGCTGCATCTTGGGTCCGGTCGGCGGTAATAATTGATGCTGTTATGGTAGGTCTGTACTATTCGCTGCTTAGAGTCAACAAATACAACAGGATGGCTGGAATGCGACGGCTCAGAGTTACGCTAACTGGGCAGCTCAGAAGAGCTCTGAAGCGTATAGTACGGTTACTGATGAGGCATTCAAGGATAAGGTTATACGGGAAGGTCCATGATGGTGTTGGAAAATATGCACATATTCAACTACATGTGTAGGTGAAATTTTGAGGAAATTCCCATTGGTTTCTGTATGCTTCCGCCCGAATTTGTATGTAAACTCCTGTAATTAGTAAGGAAACTCCTGGACTCAGCTGAAGACTACGAATATCTATTCCAACACTGGTTCATGATGAGATGGATGGTGATACTTCAGGTTCGCTCTAAGATATCCTCAACATCGGATTGGTTCTCGCAGCAACTTGGTGGTACTGGTAGCTCAGCTAGAGGTGAGCAGGCAGCTCAGTATCTCGGCACGTTGTCGTCGGGGACCATGGAGGTAGTAAGGTCAGTGAGGGGGTATCGGAGGTTGAGTGTTGGGTGTAGGGCTTTGGGTCGGACTCTGTGCGGCCATCAGTACCATCAAACACTACTCGGGGGTCTTCTGCTCGAGGAGAGGCAGCAGCTGACTATCTCAACTCCTTGTCGACTGGGAAGATGCAAGTACGTTTAATGATGTCGAGGCTGTGGCCTGGAGGTGTCTCTTTAGGGGTTCGGTGCGGATTCGATAGTCACCACTCCTACTCCTACGCATCCTGCAGAGAGTCACGACCTCCACGGTCGATCGTTTTCGTCGCCCCCACGTGCTACTCAGCCGCCACTAGTCGATCTGTCCTCGACAACTACCAGGCCGTCACCGCAGCAGTCCCATCCGAAACCCATAGGTCAACAAAAAGCTCCACAAGTTGGAGGTTTGCAGCCCCAGAAGAAGTCTGGTGAGTTTTAATGGTCACATGTCTCGGCATTAGCATTGGGAACTCCTCAGTACGTTGAGCGACCCGGAGGCTTTCTGGAATGAAGACAACTGGTGATTGCTTTCTCCCCTGGCCTGATCGTCAATGCCATCTTTTCTCATTGCATACTGTCACCTCGGTAGTTGTTTTTATTCACATTGCACCATATAGAGGTTGTCGGAGAGAGGATCAGCAGTAATGGAGTCGTCAGCCCGTACTGTTCTGTAACCTGCCACATTGCGTGTGCATCGCTCCGCTAAGACTGATGACCATAAGCAAAGAAATCTAGGGTTTATCAACTGTAACCAAATCTTCACTATTATTGTGCGAGTGTTGAGATATAGTTGTCACTTTGGGGGCGTAGACCGGCTAACAGCGGGATTATTAGCCTCGCCAAGGTGTGAAGCTGTAATGGGCTGCAACTGCAAAAGCAGCCGTCGGATGTACATAAAATTTCTTCATCGCCAACAGCAGTCGGCCATATGGAGCCAACTAGGCACTGCCAAATAGGCTTGATCCTCTGAGGTTACTTCCTGGAAGAAGCACCTGCCGTTGTCAGGTCGAAAATTGACCTGGATTTGATCCAGTTATTCGGCATTCGTTCTGAAACCGACAATTCCCATCTCCCTGGGGACGTTCGGAATGAGCTTCGTCTACATCAGTACAGGTATTAGGTGAGGGATTTGGCGGTTGATAGTTAATTCCTTCCAGCCTGGAAGTTCCAGGTCGCAATGCAGCGAGATTTTGCCTGGAGCTCTCTACCTCGGAGGGATGAAGATTGCTCCAAATTTGGATATACTGGCAGAGCAAGGGATGACACACACATGCTGTTTGCGGCAACTCTTCCACTGATAATGGCATCAAGGATGTTCGGGAGACATTCGTGGTCGCCGATGTAGAAAAGGTTCTACCGGGATTTGAACCCAGATCGCCAGATTCAGAGTCTGGAGTGCTAACCGTTACACCATAGAACCAGCTGAGTAGGGTTTTCTGGAGCTCGTGTGAACCAGATATCCATTGCTTGTGTCCAAATACCTGACCTTATCCTTGGAGGACTCCAAAACTGAGCCAATGTTCCCTGCAGTATTGTACCGTGCTATAGTATGGACCCATTTGGCAATTACGGAAGCCGAAGGCAAAGTCCTGGTCCATTGCTTTGAAGGGGTACCATGCTGTCCAGTGTATGATGATTACTATACGGATCTCCCAGGTCAGCAGGAGTTCCACCATCGTTATCGCCTATTTCATGTGGCTCAGAACTCAGACCTTCCATGAGGTCCCTGAGTGGGTTAAAGCTATCAGGTACGCTGTTCGATAGGATTTAGAAGATATTAGGCAGCACTCCCCGGGGTGGGTTTCCTCTGACCAATCTGCAGTCCGAAATTCGGACTTCCTGAAATTTCACTTGCCTCCTGAAAGTGTTCGGCGAGAAGCTGCAGAGAACGAGGTGTACCCAGGCCTTCCTGCCACGACATATTCCACCATATCGAGAGTCACAGTGAGTTGGGACGCTGCTTACTTCGACTGAGGCATAGACTATTGCGCAGGCTGGCCAATTCCTTTTCCTTTCGGGTTTCCTATGTGCACTCAGTGCGGACTCTCCCTCAACTTGCGGCCCTCATGGTAGTGCTGTCAGTTTCGGCAGAATCGGCGTTGGGGCAGAGGTACCAATAATACCATTGACGGTTGACTGTCGGTAGTTCGGTCCCATCAAGTTGAGCATGACCAACAGATTTACCTATGTTTTACGGTACGATACGTCGGTTATTATGATGCGGTTCCAATTACGACTTGGCACAAGGGGCAATTCAATTCTTGCTTGAAAATCTTGCGTGTCTTGCATTTCCTCAACGTTCACTCTATACTTAGGCTGCTGGCAGCGGAGGGCAGTGCTTCAAATACCAATTACATGTTCCTTTCCGCGAGTTAATATTTGTAGATATAAACTCAATGTCTGCCACTCATCAACATCCACTATCAACACCTGAATTGCCTTTTGGTTATTCCCCTCGGCACAGCACGGATCATCATTCTTCCTCGGAGGCGACCAGTCCCCCTGGCCGCGAGCCGGCCTCGACGACCTCGGCATCGAGTGGAGATGATACGCCTGGTAGGAGGGTTAAGTTTGATGGCTATCCAGCTTTCGATCCCACGGTTGGTAGCGAGTCTGTGGTCAGCGGAGTTCAGGCGTTCGAATGTCGTGGTGACACTGACGAGCTGCAGGAACGAATAACTGCTCTCTCGAATGCTGTTTCACAGGCTCATTTTGAGCTGAATGAAGAGCGGCAGAAGCGACGTCTATTAGAGCTGGAAAATGAGACGTTGAAGCTGAAGGTGTTGTCTTTGAGTATGATGAGCCCGGAGGCCGCAGGCGCATTGGAAGCTGCTGTTGATGAGGGTTATGGGATCAGTAATGGCCTGGACCTCTCACAGATCTACCTGGGGAGTAACGCGGGTCATCATAACCGCAGTCGTGCGATGACAACAGTTGAAGGTTTGGCTCAGAATTCGTTACCGGTGTGCCGAAAGGCATCAATTGATGATGCTATGTTGGCCATGGCATTCGAGAACAAGGAGGATGTGTTGGTTGTACGTCACATTGGGAGCCTTGGCTTTGGACCAGCACAGACACTAGCTGCTTACTTGTCGGTATTCGGTAAAGTACAGGAGGTCATCGAGATAGAGGATAGGGATGAGGCTATCATCGTTATGACCGATGCTTCGGATAGCAGTCCTGTCTACCCTCATGGTCT
>NW_003212056.1:85695-87071 GCF_000006405.1 Perkinsus marinus ATCC 50983
GTGGAGGCGAGGTAGAGATCGCTTCTTACAGTGAGGCTCTCTCAGCTGGCTGGCTATCGGCGGCTCACGACACTGACTCGTTGTCGATGCCTAATGGTAGTCCTGATAGCTCGTCGCTCCTCTGGCATGTTACAACTCCCAGTGGTTTGGGTGTACATCAGAGCTCCCTGAGGAGTCATGCTCAGACCTGGGATGCCAGCAGAAAGTCGCGACCGGAGCCTTCGACGTTTGCTGGGGACAACGAGCCGCCTCGGATGAACCTCTTGGAGGCGTTACAAGTCTTCAACGAAGAGGATGAGAAGAGGGTCTTTACGGTTCGGAAAGTGCACAAGCTCGGTTTCAAATCACAGTATGCTTTAAAGAAGTACTTTAGCCAGTTCGGTAGAGTGAAGGACGTTGTTCTCCTCCCGATGAGAGCCAAGCCGAAGCCAGGCCCGCATGGTCAAGTTCGTGCTGTTCGACCGAGCTCGATGGGCTTTGTGGTCATGCAGTGCCCTGAAGATGTACAGAGGATTCTCGCCTATGGGGACACGCATACAATCAAGGGCTGGCCGATTGAGGTCCGCCCGTTCGTTCGACCTAGCGATAAACAAGAGTCGAAGGTTGGTACCTGTGATGAAGGCGTCCACGCTTCGGCGACTGGGTTGCCCAAGGAGGGCAGCAGTGAATAAACGAGGTGACTGTTACTAAACAGTATGGAGGAGTAGGACACCATGGCCTCCTGTGTTACTTTGAGCGCCGCTTCCTTGGTGGTGAATACAATATTTTGAATGATTCTATTTTTTTATTTCATATACCTGATTTGTATGATCATTATTGAATACCAAACTAGAGTAGTAACGTCGTGTTTCTTCTGTCGTATACCTGGAGTTTCTCCATCACCAATTCACCCCACGAGACCAGTCGCCTTTTGAGGGCTTCAGCTAGCACCTCGATAACGAGTGCTTTTGTTGGCTCCCTTGTAAGAGATGTTGGTCAGTGTGATCTATCTGAAGGACTCTGTCTATCTGTGGCTGTAAATTTCATTTGATCATCATGCCGTGCTCATTTTTGTGTCGGTAAATATAACTTTACTAAGCAGCGCCGAGGAGTTGCTGATTCCCCCCGCAAATGCTTTGAACTTGTGTGAGCTTCATCATTCGACGTATGATCGTTAGAGTGAGGCAAGGCCTCCTCATCTTCTATGAGTGCTGGTAGTTTTTTATTGTTACTTAAGAGCCGCATCTACTCATGCCACAGGCCATCGTAGATTTATTGAGTATCATTCTAAGAGTCGTCAGCGCTCAAGCCGCTTCACATCTTGATATGTTTTATACTGTTCTTGATTCTGATGATGGATATCTCTCTGGACTGATGTCAGCTGCCTTTGTTCGACA
>NW_003212056.1:87171-97407 GCF_000006405.1 Perkinsus marinus ATCC 50983
GTACTAATCATCTTCACATAAGTCTACAGGGTCCTCCACCCGAAATTGCCCTGAGCGTTATCATCGTAAACGAAGTCATTGTTACTGTTGCAAGTCGTGTACGTTGTCGCTATTCGATTCTCGTGTGATGCTTTTCTCTCTGACAAAGTGTATGGTCGCGTTGGTAGTTCAGAGTTGGAGCTGGTATATCAGTGTCGGCTTTGGATACCGTGGAGTGGTCCCTGCATCAGTGGTGGGAACAAGAAAAGACTATTGATCAGCAAAGCCGAGTCGATGTATTGCGTGTATGGTACGATGTCAGATATGTCACCGGTTGAGTGCTTTACTGGTCCTGAGACTCGTGGACTTGTTGGCAACAGGCCCTACTGTGGGAACTCGTACATGCTGGGAGTTCTCACTTTAAAGCCATCCGTGATTGGCCTGATTACCTGCAGTTATCAGCACTTGCACTCAGCGAAGCGACGTGTATAGCCTTGCGTCAAACCCTGTTGAGTCGACGATGTTGAAGTGTCCATGGAGAAACGGCTGCGGGTGCAGCATAAATACATATCACTCTGCAATGAGTTCGTGTTTATGATGTAACCACTTGGGACGATGCGTTCGTTAAGTCGGCTCGCTGGGGTGCTAAGATAGGTCTCGGGCTTGCTGTCGTTACTCATGGGTAACAATAAGTGTCTCAGTTCTTTGACCTGCTTGGGCCTGTTCGTTGACAAAGCTGTCGCGGTCCAACATGACTGCCACAGTGCTGCCATCATCATCGTCATTGTCCATCCTCTCTGTCGATACACTATGGCACATCATGGCCTTCCTCGACACGATAAGCATTATTGCTATTACAAACAGCGATCGCAGGTTGAGCTCCTTCGCCACACGATCTATACCCGTAGAGCTCTTCAACATGCTGGTCGAGCCTGCCTTCAGCCGACTAGACATTATCAACATCGCTCGGGCAGAGCTACATCGAAGTGACCATGATGCTAATTCTATACTACGACTACGACTCATGCTAGAGCGGCTCCAAAATCGATCATCAGTAGCAGCCGGGAGCATACACAGTGCATACATGCTCGACGGCAGAGTCTACACATTTGGTAGCGGCACTTCGGGCCAGCTTGGTCATGGTGTTCTCCGTGATGAGCCTCAACCCTTGTTGGTGAGCAGTCTAAGTCGTATTAGACTCGTGGCAGTAGCATGCGGAGATCGACACACGTTATTCCTAGGTGTAACTGGTCTTGTCTTCGGTACAGGGAGGAACACCTTTGGCCAGTTGGCCTGTGATGACCTCCGAGACTTCTCTTCCCCACGAAGGATCGATGTCGACTCCTTTGGCTCCATCCCTATTGATGTGAGGTGTGGTGGAGATCACAGCATGGTCCTGCTGGCTAACGGCCGTGTCGTGGCCTTCGGGTGGAATGCGTTCGGCCAGCTCGGCATTGGTATATCCCATTTGGGCACTTCTCCAGTCTCAGCCATCTCCTCACCAACACTAGTGAACCCTCCTGGACCGAGTGTCCGGTTTGTTAGCGTTTCATGCGGTTTCGCCCACTCCCTCCTTCTAGCTGACTCGGGTCGTGTGTACTCCTGTGGGATGGGCACTCATGGACAACTTGGCAATGACGAGCGTTCACACTGTTGGGTGCCCACACTAATCCCGACCATTAGTCGATGCACGATGGTCTCATGTGGAGGGCACCACTCCCTCGTACTGTGCGGCCCGATGGGAGAGGTATATGCCTTTGGTAGCGGTTCCACTGGCAAGCTTGGACGTGGTGACGATATGGGAGATACTTCGATTCCCGTTAAGGTATCAGGCCAGCTGCCACCCGTCGCGGCTGTTTGTTGTGGTGGTGCCCATTCCCTAGTCATCACCCGAGATAAGTCTGCCCTCTACGGCTTCGGTATGGGTCGTCGAGGTCAGCTCGGTGATGGGCTACGTCGTTCCCATCCTCTTCCCACTGGTCCAGTCGCTGTTGGGGTCAAGTGTATAGCAGGAGGTGGCTACCATACATTAGCGGCTTTAGAAAGTCGTGGATTCATAGTTTTCGGGCGTAGCACTCGTGGCCAGCTCGGTGTAGGATTTGTTGAAGATGTTTCGGACCCTTGGCCGCTACCATTTAGCTTAGTGGATGATTCTCTCAGTTAAACCGGTTACCAGTTCTGAAGCTAATATTAGATCCTGGCGGGCCCAATCGAGCACACACAGTCCCGAAAGTCTGCAAGTGGCGTCGTTCCGCCCCGTTGAGCAGTGCATCATCGTTCGTTATTGACATCAGTGTGTAACATGTCGGAAGTGCTTCCCCCAGCCTATCTGCGTCTTGGGGTTATTGTCATCACTCAATGGGGAGTCCTTTTCTATTAGCATTTCGCGGATGCATTTCATAAATGGGAAAATTCTATGTGCGGATGCGATTGCAAGTGCGACAACTAGGAAACTCTTAGAGAAGTTGCGAACGGCTGCGCCTATGCGAAAGGGAAGCCTCAAATGGGTTGGAGTCTCATCGGACCAAACAACTGCGAGCAAGGATCGGGACAGTAAAGTGCAGGAAGTGGGTGACTGATGTTGCTTATAAGTTGACGAAGCATCCGAGCATGTCAGGTGGCTGCATGTTGGCAACAATTCACAGAGCCCGACGATATTGTGGAAAGTCTACGACGACTCATAAGGGTCCGTCAGGGATACCAGCCGGTACCTGGGGACCTCGCCTTGCCGATGCTTGAATCTATTGAGGACTCTTTTGAGAGGGTTCACGATCACGTGGGCCTTATGTACGCATCTGAGTCGGGGTCTGTGAGACAATTGTATCCCATAGGTACATCTTGTCGGGCGTTATCAATCCTGTACAGTTGCGTGATTTAGATGAAACTCAAAAGAGGATATATTCGTCTCGTGAAAGGCTCGTGCCGGAGATATTGAATCGGCTACGGCGCAGACATGAAGTTTTGCCGTTCTCAGAAGCCGTGCTCCTCCTCAATTCACTTGCCCTCCTCCCTAAAAAGTGACTAACAATAACGTGATGAATGCTGTGACATCTACCACAGATATCACTGGTTAATTGAGGAGATATTATTGTGTTTGGGCAAGCAGCTGCAGAAGGTTAAGGGCAATCGTCTGAAGCTAATGGCAATGAACTACTTCCAGACAGCACCTTATATAGTGAAGGCATGTGGCGTGGCCGGTGTGGTAAAGGCTACTTGTTTCGACACTGTAGCCGATATGTGTTTGCGCCACATATCAGAGGTGGGACTGTGTTCTCATGTATGGATTCACTTGTTGATATAGGTTCCATACGAGGCGCTTTCTCAGTTTGTCCTTGGCCTGGGCTTGTTGTCATCAGGAGCTGGATACAGCTTCCGTAGTGTTGATCAGCTAGCATCAGCAGTGATGCGACAGATTGAAGTTATTCCCGTTCCTCCCGATCTCACTCCAGTTGTGCGAATGCGCATCCTGAAGGGTCTCGTTCTGAGTGGAAGCCTAACCCAAGCCACTGTAGCATCCGCGATAGAGCACTTCACTGACGTCTATGCATTTGGCTCATCGGACATCATTGATAACCGGTTTGTCGCGGATCTACTCTTCGTCATGGCCAGGTCTGGAGTGGTAAATGAAGATCTTCTAAGGAGTATGCGTGCTACATTCAGCGGGTCGAAGCTACGCAAGTGGCCAGTCACCGACCTCGCTGCAGTCTTTTTGTGAGTCTTTCGTTCTGTTCGGCATCGCTCCGACTCCAATCTGATGTTTTCCAGTCCACCAGGCTCGTATGCATCTGTTACCCCATCAGGTACTCCCTGCAGCTGAGTGCTTCGACGGAAGCGTCGATACTCACTGGAAATTGTTTGCACACATTGGTCGATCCTTGAATAATAGCACCCCACGTGCTATCATAGATGTGCTGGAGGCCATAGCCATCATCTACAATTCTCCAAAGCGGTTTGAGCACTATCAAGGTGACCGGCCAGTGAGGCTTGTACTCCGTTGCTGCCGCGATATCATCCGATGGGCACCTTTCTGCGAGCCAACCGATCTGCAGCGTGCTAGGGAACTCATAGCGACTCTCGAGACACTCATCCCCCGTCTAACAGTCCCGGTTTGGTTTCGATCAAACGCGTTGCATGATACCGATGTTTCAACGATTCCTAGGGTTTCTGGCTGGCCACCTTGTGCTTCGAGTTATCGATGAAACACGATCGTCGACAAACAGGGGGTTGCTCGATCAGATCGATGAATGGGGGAAAGGAGTTGTCGAGTTAATAGTTGCTTTACACCCGGCATGAGCACTCGTTGAAAACTAAGCGATTTACATATGCGTCATCGTGATCTTGGTTCGTACCTAGCGGGTCTTTTCGAGCGGCTTCGCACGCTTCGAGGAGCATGCAGCAGTTCATGGATCGAAGAATCCGCCCTACTTGGAGCGCCTGCTCTTCACTCGGAAACTGTGTGGGTTTTCATCTTCTGTGCTTCCCGAGGTTGGATCTTCTCAATGATGGAATACAATGAATACTATATGAATCTTTATATATAATCGTTCTCATAACTGAGCCAGACTAATGCAACTCAAAACGAGGACAGCGGAACATCAATCGCCAATGCTACACATAGGAACACATCAGAGGTCACTTCGCTCGTGCGCGACGCTTCGTCGGGGCGACGACAGGCTTTACCTCGATATTATCACTATTGCTTCGCTCGTAAGGCTGACCTGGCGAGTGTTCAAGGGAAATACTGGGCTTCCTCTGAGAAAAATCTACACTTGGAAGTTTTCGCAATGCATCTCTCTCCTCTTCAAGCATGCTTATCTCTTCATGAAGATCTCCAAGGATGCTATTAGCTTGCTCGTATTCCTTAGTGAAGACGTCAACTTTCGTCTCGAGTTTACCGCGGTAATCGTTCAATTGTGCAATTTCCTCAAGTATGCCTTTCCGCTCCTTCTCATACTCTGCCAACTCACTCTCCAAAGCACCCACTTTCTCGCATAGCTCCACCCACTGGGCTTCCTTATCTTCCATTTCCGGTTCTATTCGTTCCTTTAGTAAATAAGCATCCCCTAGTTCGGCTTCCATTTCGCTTCTCCTCTGGGTGACAGTACTTATGTCTCTCAAAAGTACCTTAATGTTTTCCTTCAACTCGCGTATATCCCCTTCAACTCTTTTCTTGGTAGAATCAATTACAGACAGGAGAGAAGCTTCCCTTTTCCTTCGCCCTTCAAGTTCTGCCACCTAACACACAACCGCGAAGCTCTAAATCGACACCCTAAGCCTGCTCATACGAAGACTCACATCTTGGCTCAAACGATCACGTTCCGATACAAGCTTCTCCATCATGCTTTGGATCTCAACTCTTTGCTTCTCAAACGCAATCATTTCCTTTTCCACTGTACCTGATGATTGCGTATAGTCAGTGCTCCGAGCAGTGATGTCGAGATACGTGTCAATTTCTCCCGCTCTCTCACGACGATATCGTGCATCTCCTGGGCTTCAATGAGCTCCTGCTTAGTGTCTGAGAACTTCTTCAACTCTTCTTCAGTGACTTGCAACAACTCAATGGCCTGGGACCGAGTCTACACTTCCTAATCTTTCCGCATTCCTCACCTCTGTTCGTCGTCTATTAGCTATTCTGAAGTCCAGCCGAGCAGCCTCTTCCTCTTGACAGAGACTCTCCTGTAACGTGAAGTGATCGAGGAGCCACAAGATGCATACAATCCCACTTTTCCCTTTTTCAGGTCGTATACATACTTCTCTAGTCGTCGCTTCTCGCGGCGCATCCTATCTAGGTCCTGAGATCGTGTTTATCATATTCTAGGTCTATGAATAATTGAATGCTACATCCATGAGCTGCTCTTTTTCTGTTTTAGTTGAAGCCAGTGCATGCTCTTTAGCGTTTGTAGCCTCCTGGACTTGCCTCTTCACAATAGTTAAAGCATCGACAGCTTCTAGCCGCTTCTCACCCAATACTAACAACAAATCGACCTCTCCTATCCAAACACCGATCTCGTCTTACTTCTGAGCTGCTCCTCAACTCCTGTGAGCTGACTAGCCTTATTGGCGAAGTCATAAGCCTTTACTTTCAACGCAGCTACTTCCCGTGCAAGGTTGTCTCGCTCGGCCCAGGTAAGCCCACTTTCATCATCGCAAACATCATCCCTGTTAGTATTCACTGCAATATCTACGACTTTCACTCTATCTGTTCCTGTGTATACATCGACGCCAATCAACATTCGAGTGTTCACACCATAACTACGGGACGAAGTCGAGGACCTTCGCGATCCCATCAGAGACATACTATCATCTCCAGTGTGGCCTCCCGCTTGAACCTCCGCGTGCACAAGCTCCACTGCATATCCCTTTTGATTGACCAGAGCTTCTTGACCACTTTTGCTACCGCCACAATCAGCAGACTGAGATCGAGAGGTCCGCTTTGGTATGGTGAGGAAAGGCATAGCTGATCGAGACTAACAGGAAACTGCCTAGAACAATGTTATTCCGAGTGGAAAGGAAAGACCTGACAACTAAATGCATGTGATAGCTCGGTCAAGCTCTCTATCAGTAGCTATAGAGGGACCTCTGCTATGGCTATTGCACTGCCTGATATCACATGCGCCACGTGCCATCGAATAGAAAAACTGAATCGTAAATGTCCGAGGCGATAGCCTCTTCATCGTCCATGATAGAGTTCGGTGTATTGACACCACCATACCATAACATTGATTACTATATATCACCGACAACTCCAGTGAGCTTCTGCGCTCCTCATGGCGATTCCACAGAGCACTAATGACTTATGAGGTCTTCGACCGCTTCCATCAGGTTCATCGCACTTTGCCCGTCAGAAGTCACACTTCACGGTCATACTCGTGAAGTGGATGTATGTGATATGGCAAGCTGATCCACGCAACGAGGACTGTCTCAAGTCCCTTGTAAATCTTGCGCTGATGTTGGCGCGCGCCCCGAAACAGTAGCAGCAAGCAAGTACCTCGATCTCACAAGTTCTGGCGTCCCTAATCTGCCCTACCCGCTGTCGAGGGCAGGTTTTCCTCGCCCGCCCCCCCCCACTGTTGTCCCGAGAGTTTAGAGCTTAGTGGAACGTTGTGCTAGTGGGATCACCTCTGTAACGAGACAGTGTGCATGTAGTCTATGAAGGAGACAGCTTTGCAGTGACGCAAATGTGAATGCGTTCACCTCATTAGCTATACGGTGGTTCGCCTTGCCTCTCTCTTTCCCTCTCCTCTTCTCATGTCGAGTTCAGAGACACATCACGTCATAGGACAACCGCAGTGCAAAACCGGAACGCACCGTGTAGAATACACAGTCTCCACATGCATACGCATACATGCACGCAAGAAACGTGTACGAGCTTCCCATGGAGCATAGCTCAACAATCTCCTGCTCCACGTGGAGCCGCAATACATCACTGGCCTGGTGTGATTTCATCACAGTGTGATCCCTCGCGTCTCGTAGGTGTGATGATCACACCTACCCGACCCGAGGGATGTTACTTGCCCCAGCAACACAAAGAGCAGGGTAATCGGAATGAGAGCATCAGTTCCACGGGACATGTTCATGCTTCCCACGGTAAGCCCACCCAATGGGCTTTACTGATCCACTGAACCTGGATGTCGAGATCTTTTGCGAGTCTTGGACAACTCAAATACATGCGGTTGATTAGACGCTTGTTCCGTAGCAATTCTGCCACGCCTCCAGGCACGCCAGATGCGGAAGTGATGCTGGATGATGACTGCGGCATCACTAAACCTAGAAATTGTGGAATGACGCGCAGATGTAATGTAGTCTAAAATTAAGAGAACCTCTCGACTTGTCTCCAGCTTGGCTCCTTAGCCATTCTCCAGGGCTGGGTGACATACACAGACCACCCATCGCGGCTCAGGTGACGACGAAAGCGCCGCTGGATTCGTATCGCTGCCCAACACCTCACCTGCACTGGATGGCACTGGCTTGCTATGACTTTCCCACGCTGACCTCATCCCGTCGTCTCATAGGGTCCTCCACGGCAGCAAGCCGACCTCCTGATCCCGGAATGAGGGAGTCGCCTGGCATCCAAATAGTGGCACTGAGAGCGTCAGTCTTCCTGTGTGGAAGGCAAGTCTCCTACCCTTCCAAGAGGGCCAGGAGTCTTGGGTAGTTACTAAAGTTCTCGGGAGGGCCCTCGATCATCTGCGCCATCTTTGAACACAGCATGCTGGAATAGACTGGGACGCCAGTATGATCGCAGTTAGCTGAGAAGGGTGGTGCCGAATGGCTAAGTTCGGAGGTGATATTTCCGCGCTTAGGGAAGCAGTGCCTCCACGGGATGCACATCACTGCGATAGCGCCAGATAACATCAAGCTAGTCCAATGACATCGTTAATGCCACTGTAATTGCGGAGCGAGCGAAGCGAGCGGAGCTTATGTTACTGCGCACGAACACTCGTGTGCGTGCGTCCGTCCGTCCGTCCGACCGTGCGTGAGCAAAAATTCCGACCCGACCAGGGCGATTCAGAAGACAAACAGGGCATCATTCTGTCTCTCGTTGACTGCTCATCAGCGTAAAAATATAGCGAAGGTGTAGCTGTTGCTGTTCCCGCTTATTTTTGACAAAACGGTTCGTCGCACAAGAGATGAACTATTAGCTCAGTACGTTAGTGACCACGACTCTCAGTCGAACGGCCCAGGGTCAAATCCCACGATGATCATTCTTCTCACATGTCTCTATAAGGAGACAGTGGTCGGCCACGTCGACGACGCCAGCCAACCCCCGACAACCTTTTGTTTTTTAGTCACCCAATTTACAAAATAATTTGAATAAGAACCCGCTGAATTCTTGATAAGAAGCTCAGCGAGCTCCGCCCCTTCGCACCGAAGACCTAGTCTCACCATCATTGTCAGCGTGTCAATGGTGGCGAGAAAAAGGGGAACGCATGTAGAATAATGATCAGCCCAGGACCTACGATTCCCATAGCATATACCATCGCTTGTTTTGACCCGTAGACTCAGTTCCATCACCACCATATGGCCCTTCACGGTCAGCTTAAATATGTGTACTAGTGCAGATGAGCACCTACGACAGTTAATTCCCTCCTAGACGGGTGATCTACTTACCCAAGAAGTCTGGAAACGACATCAGTATCCTCAAGGTACTTTCCTAGGGCCTTACTGCCCCCAATCATCCTTATGTTCGCTGCTCGAATGCAAACTTGTACCTTATGTACATTAGCTCTGCTAGAGTCCTGAAAAGCCTCTCCGTTCGTGGATGGCCTTGCCACTGTATCGTGCGAAGCAAACGTGGTATTGAAGTAGTCTCGCAACGGTTTGGGGAATGCCTGAGCAGATGATAATGCCCAGAAACATCGCTGGTAGAGCTGGTGAATATGAGTTGATGCGACACGTGGTAGTGCCCCTTAGGATCCACAGAATGTCATACGCAGCCTCCTCCGCACTGTCGTGTCCGCCCCCTCCATTTCCTGGCATTCCATGGAAGGACTCCTTTCTGTTTCCGCCAAGGTGTCTGAGATTCTCAGACTCGGGCTTCGACAAGAGTCCTTATTCACCTCATGGGAAGGCCAGCGATCATACTGAGAAGTCGCAGCAGCCTTGAAATCCCTCCAGTATCGCTGAATGACCACGGCGGACAGCGTCCTGATGGTTGTCACCGACGATATTGCGGCAGCGTAGACGATGGCTCACCGCTCTAGATCCGCCGATTGTGCCTCCCACGGGGCTCGAGCCGGGAAGCTGTCGATTCGAGCCTGATTCGAGAGTGACCAGGGCAATATATCCTCGCCAAGCATCAATGTCAAGAGGCGAGGAGTGGACAAGCGATGACCTGCGTCCCAAGCAACGCGTCTCTGATGGCCTCTTCGGACGAGATTATAACAGCTCTGAAGGGTGAGGATATGCGAGAGTTGCACCTCGAGTAGCTGCAGAGCTACCGTTGGAAAAGTGTAGCAAATTGAGGATCGAGTTCCCTGGAAACGTCCGAGTTTCCATCTTGTATAACCCGACAGAGTTTGTAGGCCAATGCTTTGGCGTCCAGGACGACTCCTGGATGCCGACACTCATCGTTATCTGATGGAGGTGGAATAGTGTTGTTATAGCCGACGAGTAGAGTAGAGATAGGCTTTTCGAGGGAACATCGCTTCACCTAGCCGTACTTCCATTGCAAGCGCTCCTCTCCCCAAGCAGACCAACACTGATTTCTATCTCGACTCGGTTCAATATCCTCTTGAAGCCGCGTAATCTAGCGGC
>NW_003212056.1:97507-108912 GCF_000006405.1 Perkinsus marinus ATCC 50983
AAGTTAGCCTTTGTGCCATTGAGATGCCTCGTGTATACAGCCACTACACAACACAAGCCAGAGCCATAAGACACTGATGATACCCTTGGGCATTGCTTCGGGTCCTCCCAAGGTTATCCACCCTCGAGGCTCCAGGGCAAGGAAAGCATACTTAGCAACAAATTGGGAACCTCTAGATAGGTACCCAACTCTCTTTGCATTAATGTCGGGGGACTCCAATATAGCTATTCCCTCCTGGACCTGAACCTCATAGAGGCTCGCTTCACTGCTAGGTGTCATCGGTCCCGGGACAGGCTGTTGTTTGGAAGTGCCACTTGGCTGTCCCTCTTGCTCTGCGTGAGCCCACGGCGTTGCGATGGAAGGGTATTTCAAGGAGCGCTTGATGTCATCAAGGTTCATTGACTTAGCGTAGTCAAGCTCCTGCTGGAGGATGACCTGATTACGAGGGACTTTGGATTCGGATAATCTTGATGACCAAGAGCGTGGATTCACCAGTCTAGCCTGCAGCTTCCGAACATACGGGTGATACGCGATCTTCGAGGTAGCATCCAGGTGCCCTTGCTTCCAGTCTCCGAATAGGAAGTTAAAGAGTCGTGTCATCTCAGCTTGGTGTTCAGCCGTGTTCAAAAGTTCTGGGGAGAAAAACCTGATAGTAGCGATAGGAGCTAATCCGTGCGATCATAGAGACTATGCATCACAACCGAGGACTGATCCATCTACGAGTACACGAGGCATACCAAGCTCTGATATCTTCTGTCTGTGTCCGCTGACACCTATAGGGTATCGCTACCGTGCATGTTGCTTTGGTCTGTGCTGTGTCGGATCTGATATCTACCACGACTCCCTTTTCCCTTCGTGGTAATGGGTCCGTCTCTGTGTCTAATAATACAGAGTTTCTGCCTTCCAATGTACAATTAACATGACTACGTTGGTCTTTGATTGACTGGTCAACTGTTTGAGTGTGTCTATCGCATGCAGCTTCCTCAGTCATAACATGTACATCAGTACGTACTGCTGTGTCTGTTTGAGTGGAGGCATCGACCTTCATGCCTGTGAATGCAATGGGGCGATCTACTGTGATGCTCGATGTCTTGCCCCGGAATAGACGAGACATGATATTGGAAGGCTACCATAGTGGTGATGCATTGACAACTCGACTCGATCGACACGCCAAGCATGCCGCCATGAAGAAAACAGTAGTGAACAACCTGGGGTATAGCCATGAACAAGGCCCTTCATCTCGGGTCAAGGAAAAGTGGAGCTGGGGCGATCCATGTATCCTACATACCCTCGCGACAGGGGCTCGGTGGTTCGGTCTTCCACAAGCCAGCACCATACAAGATCCATAACTGATGAAGAGAAGGAATGAGGACATGGGAGTGGCCAACCCACGTTGGCGATGTCTCGTAGCGTTTGCAAGCTGGCTGTGATAACATGGAAGGTAGTTGTGGATATTGTACCTCTACCATGCGGAGGCTCATGAAGCGCGCTAAGAGCACTATTTCACTGTCCAATGCCCACCTGCGAAAAGAACGAATATGAGACTGACACAAGCATAGAAATACCGATTGAGATGAAGGCTTCTAAATATATCCCGAGCGGCATCTCTCGTGAAGAGTTCGAAGCCGCATTGGGCACCTCGAGTGGGCTGGCAGGGACATACCATAATGGGGACTTTCCAACCATCAGCCATACAATGAAGTGAAAACCAATCATAGCACATTTCGAATTGGGCTCCGCTTCGCTACAGCGTCAGTGGCTCTGAGGTGATCCCTCGCACCAAAGATATGGAAAGTGAGGAGTCACTACCGAGCATGAAAAAGAACTGCATCAACTAAACTAAAGAACTGGCAAGCGTGTGGCCTCTAACACCGACCGCTGCAATGCCTGAGTCTCTATCCATAACCTCCTCAAGCCGAGCAAGATCGTCGATCCTAGTAGCACCGTCTGCATCTACCATTAGGATACGACGCCCACGGGAACATCTAACTCCATAGCTGTAAGAGCACCACTATACACTCTCTCGCTCCCCTCAGACCTACTGCCGCACCCTTCCCCATGTTCCTAGCGACCCCTACCACCCGGGTGGTTATGTCAAGTCCACTGATGCCTCCTAGTAAATTTCCTTGATGGCGTTCTGGGGACTATCGCCAGACCAGGATATTCGAGCAAAATAACTCCTCCGTACGATTGAGGGAGGAGTGGTGCGGTCTATTACGGTGATTGGACCCCTTCAAGCGTTGTGGCCTCCATCCTCGATTCGATATATGGATTAATTATGAGCACTAACGCAGCAACTACAGCTGCTACCAGAAGTACTTCTGGGACCAAAAAGGCATCTAGTGGTAGCATAGAAAACAATGACGAGACAACAATTCCATGGGAAAAGCTGCATGTACGAGGGCTCACGAACTTGGTATGTGTTACCTCATCGGACTTCTTCTGTAGCGTCTGTTCGAGTTACTTGACTGTCTCGTTAGTCTTGTCTCTGAAACCCTGCCCCATCCCTCTCCCTATGCAGCTAGAGGCGTATTACAAGTCTGAAGTGATGAACTCCAGGCGCTTCTCTACATTGGACACAGCCTCGTCCCTTTCCTGCCGTACCTGGTGAGAATAATAAGTCGACAAGGCACTCAGTCCCGTTGTCTACCATTATTGGTCCGACGAGAATCCAGATTACACCATTCTCGTCGAGGACGTCGAACTCTTAGGAAGGAATAAACATCTCTAAGGTTAGCGCTGGCCCTCGCAACCACCTTTTTCACTTGTTCACTCTCACTCTTCTGTGCCGTGAGTGTGCGCACCTTGCCATATAGCTTCTGTAGCCCTAACCCAACTCAATGCCCAGCGAACGCTGACGCTCCTACTATTACGATCCTGTACGTCCTGTATCTCAGTGACTGTATCCCGATATTGGTTCTGTAACGGAGTTGAATGAGTTGCCGATATGATAGACAGCAAGTAGAGCGGTCATATTGGTGGATACTCCCAGAGTGATACACCTTCCCCGATGCTATCCCACCTGCTGCGGGTCATCCATTTAGTAACGACGCTACTAGAACTCAACACGGAGCTCTAACTCGGTAAGAGGGTAAGAAAAACTCAGGAGACTCAAGTTGAGACAATTGTAAACTCAGATATGTGGAAGCGTGATGATAACATTAATCAGTATGCGTCACAGTCCCACCTATGCATGACTGCAAGCCTTGCAGTGCAAGGTGAAACCAATCGGCATTTGAGTAACGGTTTAATGCTTCATTCGAAAGCATCCTCGTTTTTCTTGACTATGTAAAGACACGACTTGGAAACACTACGCGTGACAGCACGAGACGAGAGACGTTAGAGCTAGAAGGACTCCGGCCTGGCGAAGATTGATCAGTAAGTCTAAAATCACCACTCTTGCCACAGTACTTGAGTGAGCCAACGATGTAACATGAGAGAAATTTCCCGAATATAGACTGTTTTGACGCGCGCTAAAACAGTAATCGAGCCCTGCTGGACATCCCAGCTCCTTTAGAGTCGAGTAGCTAACTAGTATTAGTCATGTTCCTCAGTCTTCCAGCATAGCGCGTTCTCCTCGTAGGCTCTGATCTCACAACTGGCGACACCTCTTCTTAGTTTCTCGTGGTAGCTCTCCACAATGTCAGCGGCATCCGAAGAGCAGATCCGTCCTGGATGCTCGATACACGATGTACAGTTCATGTAGTATACGGGGCATGGGGGGCTTTGGGGGAGTAGAAGGTGTGCTCTGCTGGGGGGGGGATAGATACGAACTCGTCAATATGCTTTTTGAGGCTGTACAGAGGTCGTCGCGGCAGGTACATGTCCCCGAAGGAGATTCAGGACATATCTGTTAAGGAAATCACAGAGGTTGCTGCGTTCGGCAATCTGGCGGGTGCTCCCTTGCCTGATGGATTGTAGTCCAATAGAGAGGAGTTTAAATGTCAATGATGCATCTGTTCAGATACGATCCCGCACTGGGACCCCTTCACATCGGTGATCTATGCAAAACGTGCGGATTAGGGGTAATGAGCTCTCGAGGGTTCGGGGGCCCGAGTGGGGCTCTATTGTCAGGTTCATGACTGTCCTGGTCACTTGGGTCACATAAAACTCGCGACTGATGTGTACAATCCTTTCTTGATACGGACATTGTAATTCGACTCGGTCCTACACCGGGATATTGGCTGCTCAGGTATAACGTGCTGCGTAGAATGTGCACTTCTTGCAATCACTTCCGTGTTCGAAAGGCTGTAACTCAGAGGTGAGACCATCATGCTCCCATTCAGTAGCTTAGACGAAATGCACAGATATTGTGATCGGTTCAAGCTCATCCTTGCCGGTCTCGAACCCGAGTCTCACGATGTAGTCATGGAGCCTTGCGATGAGAAGACAAAGTGAGATATACTAGACTCATACTTGCTTACGGGAGTTCTCAGGTCGGCGTTGGAGAGGGATATGACCTCAGACCCCAATGCGGACAGTCGAGAGGCCTTCGTTGAGCATGCTAGTAGTATAACATTCGGGGGTCCGCCAGTCTAGGGCTTTGCTGTAGGTTATCAGGATGGCTCATCATCTTACGTACCGTACATTATGGGCCATGGTGAGGAACAGAACAGGGTCAAAGCCCTGGTCAAGCAGCTGGGCCTCGCCCACAATGAGGTTAATGATAACCTCGAGAAGCTCGTGGGCAAGAATACTAGTTGGGGAATAAGTGATCACTACTACTCTCTAAAGAGTGCATGGTATAGCTGTTGGGCTGTTCAGGTAGCTCAGGCGAGATACAGGCCTGGAACGATCTGGTGGCGGAGTTCGAGAACGAGGTATCGGTTGCGGTATGCCCCAACTGCAAGGCTAAGTCGGAGCTCTTCCGTAAGCTATTGACGACAAGAGTGACGGTCGGTGGATTGTGAACTTCTAGGTGTTGATGGATACAACAAGATCTTCCGGAAACTTCGAGGGAAGGCCGCAGAGAAGTTTGTCACTCCCACCTACGTACAGCTATATTGAGTAATACTATGTGGCCCATCTCGAACGCAGGTGCGCAACCTCCTTCACAAGCTCTGGTGTGAGGAGAGGGAGATTTTGGAGTTCCTATTCCCAGCCTCTGTGGGTCGTGGTGAAGACATTTTCTTCATGCAGAATATAGTGGTCCCTCCAAACAAGCTGAGACCTCTACGTTTTGGTGGTGATAGTGATGATAACCAAGGATTCTTACCTGCTTCAACGGTTTGTCTGAAGAATATACTTGAATCCAATCTACTACTCAAGCAGCTACTCGAGACTGACCAGGAGGCTGTAGAGAACCCTAATGACAGGGAAAAGGGTGAGTTATGAAGTTGCTCGTGTCAGTGGAGTCCACTGTGATATCTTCAGCTGGCGATGCCCTGCCGAACCTCATATCGGATGAGGATGAGACTATGAAGCCTGTCGACAACACTCCTCAGAGAGGGCCTATGACTACTCTTGGAACTGCACTCATTGACTTGCAGAATAACGTAAATAACTATCTAGATTCTGCTAAGAGCGGCAAGGCCCAGAACAAGGTCGTGGCATTTGGTGTACGACAGCTTCTTGAGAGGAAGCAGGGTCTATTCAGAATGAAGATGATGGGCAAGCGTGTTAACTACGCTGCTCGTAGTGTTATCAGTCCGGATGTCTCTCTGGAGACTAACCAGATTGGCCTCCCCATGTTCGCGGCTCTACAGCTGACTGTGCCCGAGCCGGTTAACTCCTTCAACGTAGACTACCTGCGGGCGTTGGTGGAGAATGGTCCCGATAAGTACCCAGGCGCCGCTGCTGTAGTGTTCCCGGATGGCAAGCTGGTGTCACTGAAGGGTCGACAACCTCATCAGAGGAAGGCCATTGCTAGGAGTCTATATCAGAGTACCAACCCAGATAAGAAGCCTAGAGTGGTGCTCAGGCATGTGAGGGATGGTGATCCTCTGCTGGTGAATCGTCAGCCTACCTTGCATAAGCCAGGCATCATGGCTTTGTTCGTGAAGGTAATGGAGAGTAGTCTCTCGAGCTGCTGACGAGCCTTGGGTGTTTCAGGTGCTCAGTAAAGAGAAGACTATCCGAATGCATTACTCCAACTGTAACACATTCAATGCCGATTTCGATGGTGATGAGATCAACTTGCATTGTCCTCAAGACTCTAATGCCAGAGCTGAAGCCATCTATATAGCCTCTGCCGATCACCAGTATCTGGGGCCTACCTCTGGCAAGCCCCTTCGTGGTCTTATCCAGGATCATGTTGTCTCTGGTGTATTCCTTACTGCAAGGGATCACTTCATGAGGAAGACTGAAGTTCAGAACCTCATCTACACTGCGATGCGAGCCGCTATAGAAGGCGACACGTCGGGTATTGGTAGTGTTAAATCTAGAGGCCAGGTGACCAAGCTCACCACCCCTGCTGGGGTGCCCAAGGACTTCAGAATTGTCATGGAGCCTCCAGTCATCGTGAAACCACAGACATTGTGGACAGGAAAGCAGGTCATCACCATCTTCCTCAAGAGTCTTATCAAGTTCGCTACTCATAGTACGGATAAAGCCGTAGTCAATGGTTTCAATCACCATGCTAAGGCCAAGACCCCTGGCGATCTGTGGGGTGGTGTCAGTGATGGTAACAAGGAGGAGCAGATGGTCACTATCAGAGATACTGAGCTCATAGAGGGTGTCCTGGATAAGGCTTCCTTTGGCGCCACTGCTAATGGTCTTACACATCTCTTCTATGAGCTGTGTGGCCCTAAGGCTGCTGGGCTACTACTCACTGGTAAGCTGGTGGTAGTCTTTGATAAGGGAGTACGCCCTATTGCTCAGGTATGGGTAGGATGCTCACCCTCTACCTCCAGTACCATGGCTTCACTTGTGCTATGAGGGATCTTCTTATCACTCCTGAGGGTGACGAGGCAAGGTTGCAGATGTTAAGGAAGGCTAGGGAAGACTCCTGGAATAAGATCAGAGACTGGGTGAAGGAGAATAGCCCGGAGGAGGCTAATGTCAAGACTCTACATAAACTCCAGAAGGAGATAGGTACTTGATGGAATATTCGAGAGGTTGGGGAGGGAGTGGTATGAATGATCAGGTAAGTTGTATGCTGCAGACCCCAAGGTTCAACATCCCATGTTCGAAGAGCTAGAGGAAACAATGCTGTCTACCAATAGGGATTACTGGGGAAGTAACGAGGCGCTGGTGTACTCACTAGGATGGACGAGATATCACTGTTTTCAGAACTCATCGACATCTTATTCCCTAAGGGCCAGGTGTCTCCATTCCCAGATAACTGCTTCTCGGCTATGGTCAGCACAGGTAACGTCACCTCATAACATGCTTACACTCATATGGATGCTGTGTAGGTGCAAAGGGTTCGAAGGTGAATCACTCAATGATTGACGCCATGTTGGGCCAGCAGGAACTGGAGGGGCATCGTGCTCCTCGTATGAGGAATCAGCGATTCCTTCCCAGTTTTGCCCAGTATGATATCGGCCCGAGGGCTGGTGGTTACATTACCGACAGGTGAGCACGCACAATGCAGATCTGATTGTCTCGTATGCTGTGTCTAGATTCCTGACTGGATATCGACCACAAGAGTTCTTCTACCATTGTATGGCTGGTAGAGAGGGCCTTGTTGATACTGCTGTGAAGACAGCAAGGTGAGCAGCCTGGAAGTTCCTCTCCTTCTTATCCAATGCCTTGGTGTATAGATCTGGATACTTACAGAGATGTTTGGTGAAGAACTTGGAGGGTATTACTATCAACTATGACTACACTGTTCGGGATACTGACTCATCGATCGTCGAGTTCCTTTATGGTGAGGATGGTATGGATGTGACCAAGGTCAGCCATTTGGAACAGTAAGGCCACTCACTGACTTGGGAATACTGGTATTATAATCGCATTATTAGGTTCGATGTGTTGGATGAGAACTCTGCCTTCATGGCCAAGAGTGCTGCTGTCGCTAAGGAGGAGGCTAAGATGGAGAGCAACTTGCCGGCTCTTTATAGGAAGTGGGCGGAGAAGCCTCAGAGTGGTCGAAGGACTAAGGACCTCGTGAAAGGGGTGAGGGATCTATACGTGTATAATGGTCAGATGGTGGCAATCAGGTTAATGCTAGCGATAAGCTACGGGATGAGGAGAAGGAGCATATCGCGTTTGTTGTGAAGGATACTCATACGAACGGAGGCAAGGCTCCTCCTATGAACAGCATGCTACCCCCATGGAGGTACTACTCCTCGACTCATATGAAGAGAGCTATTACCACTATGCGCTGGTGTTGAAGTACCATGTTGTCCGCCTCAAGGTTCACTGGTGCTATGTCCGAGCGTGAGGAGAATGCATTGACGGAGTATCTCTCCCATAGACCGGAGGAGTTGGAGAAGAAGATGCCCACTGAGGAGTTCCGTGATGTTATCATGCATAAATACGCTAGGTGGGTTGAGCAGTGATTCCTCGTGCTTCACTATAGACCTATTTTCAGGACTCTAGCGGATCCTGGTGAAGCTGTTGGTACCTTGGCCGCTCAGGTGAGATTCGTATGTTACTATTAGGCAATGTGGTATTCCTTTGTCAGGGTATGGGAGAGCCCTCTACCCAGATGACCCTGAATACCTTCCATCTTGCTGGTCATGGTGGTGTTAACGTCACATTGGGTATCCCTCGACTGAGGGAGATTGTACAGGTAAGGTATCTCGCCTCGCTGTGGATTACATAGAGTATTGTGCTATTCTCAGACCGCATCTCGACACCTGGAAACCCCTGCTATGGAATTCCCTGTGCTCGGGGGCCTCAAGGTTGCCGAGGAGCTCAAGGTAATGACTGATGGAGTGACGTCAATATCGGCCTCCATTCACCACTCTGTTCAGGGTAAGATGACGCGAGTGTCTCTGAAGGACGTGGTAGTGGCGACTCACGTGTTGGAGTCGGTAACTGCGGCCCAGCCTAGTGGAGAGACCATGCGAACCTACGAGCTTGTGGTAAACACTCTATGCACTGCCATCAAGATGCTGCATGAGCATCTTCTCCTGTGCAGGTTGAACTGGTTGACCCCGTTATGATCCAGAAAGCATATCCTAGCTTGTCACAGACAGCTATTGCTCACTTCCTGGACCATGACTTCCGAGATAAGCTCAACTCAAATCTTAAGAAGTTCATCAAGATATCTGAGAGCACCTCTACGGTGAGGCGTTCCTCTGTGGGCCTTCGTGGATCGACATGGCTCTCTTCAGATCACATCACGCAAGGCCCAGCAAGAGGAGGGAGCAGCTGATGTGTTCAATGAGATTCCCGAGGATGAGAATAATGCTGAGCAGAAGGATCAAGGCGATGAAAGCCAGAATGTCACTCGTACGCTAGCCCAGCGTGCCCGAGCTACTGATGAGGAGAGGGAGGCCGAGCTTGATAGGATGGAGGCTGCTAGCGGTAGGCGTGCAGGGGATGCTCTGTATTATATTGATTGTGGGTGTAGATGCCGATGATGCTGATGAAGGACAGTATGATGACCTTGTTGATGACGCAGCAGCAGCAGTGATGATGATAAGAAGATGATGTAGGAGAGGAGTGGTATGACGTGTTGCAAGTGGTATTATCTCAGGATGAGGCCGAGGAGGACAACGAGACCCCCGCAGCTGAGGAAGGCACTCAAGGGTAAAAAGTCGTATAGTGGTGGTGATGGTGCTGTAAGCGTTGGTATCTTCAGACCTGCTCTCGGAGGGCAGACTACCGCCGAGGAGTATCAGGTCTCCAAGACTAAGAACTCTACTGAAGTCATCTTCAACAAGTCTGGACGTCTATACGGCCCGAAGTAAGTCTCTCGCTTTTGGTATACAGTGAGTGCATCGATGATTATCCTATGTCGTCGTTTAGGTTTGTTCTCCGTTCCCGACCACTTGAGCTCTCCCAGGGCATCTCTCGGAAGATTCTCATCCTGGAGGCTGTCGCAGATCTTTGCTCTGATCTATACATCCAGCAGACCCCTGGCATCACCAGCGTCCATGTGGTGGAGCCCCGTCCTGGTCAGTCTGATAAGGTCACGATTGAGACTGAAGGTGAGCCTCCCTCCCCTCATGGTTAGTAGCTACTTATAACCATCCTCGTAGGTGTTAACCTCGATATTGCATGGGGCCTTGACGGTATCGACCATGACCGCATAGTCACCAATGATATCGGTCTTATCTTGGATCGGTATGGTGTAGAGGTAGCAGCGTTCGGGCAATTATGGTATGGTAAATCGTTGTTCTCCTTGCAGGCAGCACGTGCGGCTATAGTCCAAGAGGTGCTTCGAGTGTTCGGTCACTATGGTATCGGTGTCGACCCCAGGCATTTGATGCTCATCTCTGACTACATGACTCATCATGGAGGGTAGTGATAGTATTCACTTGTGTTTACTAGCAGTAATATTCCTCCCTTCCAGGTTCCGTCCCTTCAGCCGTAGAGGTATGGAGGCTCACGCATCCCCATGGCTGCAGATGACATTCGAGACTAGTGTTAACTTCCTAACTAAGGTAGGGCAGGCTTCACACGTAGTAGGCTATGCGTGAGCTGTCATCATGCTCAGGCCTGTAACAATGCACAGTATGATACCTTGAAGAGTCCAGCTGGGTCCATCATCGTCGGCAAGCAGGCCTGTGTTGGTACGTGAAGAGGTGTAACCGCCGCTCCTACTATTCTGATATGAATAGGTACTGGATGCTTCGATCTACGTATGGAGATGCCCAAGAGTGTACGGGGACTTGCTAAGGATGAGCTGGCTACTCAGGTCAAGAAGCCGAAGAAGGAATTCGTAGGGAGTCTAGCTGTGTTATGGATCACCGCATGCTGTGTTCGATCAGGTCTTCGCGTGATATATATAGGAGGTCGGCCAGTGGTGTTGTGAAGGTCGTTAACGTATTTACCAAGAGAGCTTCGATTGTGCTCTCTACTTCACGTTATATAGGTTTCTATCACTGCTATACTCAATTGTGTAGGGTTTAGTCGCTGAGAAAGGGTATAGTAGGAGATTGGGTGCTGGGCTGAGCAGAAACTGGACAGAGGGGCTATACTTTACAAATGTCAGGGGTCCCACCTCAACAACAACAACAACAACAACTTGCAGTTGGGATGCCCACACCACCCTTCATGGGTATGCCGCAAGGGTCTGGTGGAAAGGTACTATGGGGCTCTCATATGGACCGTAGTCGGTTAAACTCGCCATTGTCTCAGAGTCCTGCTCCGCCCCCAGGGGGCCTTCCCATGCCCCCAATGGGTATGCCAGGAGGGATGATGCCGCCCCCACCAGCAGGTATAGTAACCTCTCGTTTTTCCACCAATCTACGCATTCTAGGACTTCCTAGCTTCCCTGGAGGACCTGGTGGTATGCTACCTATGCCCCCACCAGGTGGGGCGTTCGGCAACATGCCTCCACCTCCTGG
>NW_003212056.1:109012-111899 GCF_000006405.1 Perkinsus marinus ATCC 50983
GAGCAGTTACTACTTCTATTGCATAGATACAACTCATATATAGGATCTGTCTGGGCCCTACCCCTTATGGTCCTGCATGCCTTTGCTTATACTGTGAAGCCTGTACGTGACGCCATGCGGCTCTCGTTATGGGGCATCATCGCTCGCTGGTCCTCAGATAAATGAAGTGTACAGTGTCCCCTTGGGAGCACTCATGGTCTGCACTGTACCAATGTGAGTAGGCGATTGTTAAGGGAGTGGATTGCGTACTACCAGATACGGCGGGATGACGTCGATCTACTCCGAGATCGGTCGCTGTATGTTGGCGTGTATAGCAGCCTCCGTGGTCACCTTCGGGGTCACGTGTATGTTGTCTTTAGTGAGTTGTTGGTTATAGGCGCTACAACATTATCGTATAAGCAGATACGGTGTAGAAGCAGTAGACTATGTGGATCAAGCAAGATGTCTTTGGCGGAGGCCGATTCGGCATTGCTCACTTACTTTCACACCCTCTGCAACACCTTGATGTCGCCCTCTGAAGTCCAGGAGGTGGGTTCGATCCCTGGGTGCGGCATCTCACTGCTACCTCCTAGGACTATGATCTAGCTCGAGCAGCCTCAGCGGTATGCCAGAAGACTCTCTACCAGGCCTGGAAGCAGGCTGATGATGAGGGAGCTCTGCGGGTACCACTAACCCCTATCTCTATGACAATTAAGCGCGTTCATTCAGGTGACCCATCTACAGGCGGCTTGCTTTGGGAATTTGGTCACTCTCGCTCAAACGGTGGGGAAGTCGTTGTACCTTATCCTTCGGGCAAGGAGGCCTTTTCAGATACACCCACCCCGTAGTGGAAAACCTCTGTCATTCCCAGCGGCCTGTGGAGGGCTGGTCACTGCCTCCTTCATGCTCAAGTTCACTAGTGTCGTCGCTACGGTCTCCGAAAGTAAGCATCTAGTCATGGAGTGTGCCTCTGAAGTATTACCTGTAGATTCGTTGCCAAGTGAGGAGTTGTTGACTGATCTCATACAGTCTAGTATGAGTGCTCACATCACGCAGGGGTATAAGAGCTCAGCTGCTGATGCCTTCGCACTACAAGCTGCTGTTATCGAGATGGCGAGATTCGTGAGAGAACAATACAGCGCTCCTTATGGGTAGTTGATCCCTTGATAGGTACGTGCAATGAGACGTGTACGCATGGCCACAACCCAGTATGTTGCCTCGACTATGGGCTCCTTCAAAGTGATGATTAAGATGCTAGCAAGGTAATGCTCCTTCTCCTCCGAGTGCTTGCCCCATGTGGGTCATCACAGGAATACCGCATTTCAATGGAGGGGGGTGGTATCGCCTCGACAATGGTTTAAAGATCGCTCTGAAGCGGAGAGTGCACTGTAGGATGATGATTATGAGCTGAGGTGGTGATGAGTAATATCACTCGGACAGGTACTTTACAATGCGTATTGCTATGATGATGTTGGTATCAACACTACTGTATACAGTATGGGAGGGGAGGGATGACGCCATTGATGCGTAAATAGTGGGAGGGGGCGTTGGAGGATGCCGCCTCCATCATTGTTGTTAGTTACGCCCTCTGGGGCCTGCTGCCTGGCCTCATGATATTACAGTTGCTGCCCAAGGGTGGCGCGGTAGTATTGCCTAACCCCCCAACAGTTCTCTCGTAACCAGTTGTCATCAGATCCGTGCAGTGTATTGCGTAGCGCCTCTCTTCGCATGGACCCTCCTGGGCAGCGCCCTTGGGCTAGCCTCTGCTGAGAGTAACCGTGGTAGCATCAGTGCCTACGCCACACAAATGGTAATGTCCCGCCACACCACGATGACGCGTTGGTATCCCAGGTGCTGCTGGCTGCTATCGCTTCCTATCTACATCGTGGATCCCTTAAGAAGGTGTCGGGGCCCATTCTAGCATATCTATCATGGCTCGTAGTGGCTGTGGCTAATAGGAACGATGACGAGGGTAATATTTCCGAAGAGTCTGATGGAATTCGCATATAACACTCCATTCTTTATACCATTATGAATTGGCTCAGGTCGAGATTCCTTAGCCATATGGCATGTGGCACTGTACCGAATAGCCATAGTCTGCACAGGTGTCTTCCTCGCGATGATCTTCGTGGTGAGTGCTCTCCTATTCCCCCATCAGTTAAGGTACTCTCTCAGATGTTGCCCCCACCGTTCCGGCTCCTCCCTGCTCTCGATGGGCCGCATACGGAACTGGTGCAGACAGCAGTTAACGTCGCCGTCCGGTCAGTGGTTAAGGCCAATCGTTGCTATGCTAACAATGGAGTTAAAGCAGAAGGACAGAGTGCCTTAGCGTAGGGCTCCTATATCTGCATGTCTCCGTGCTGCGAATAGTAGATCACCTTCGGCTCTGTCACAAATGCTCCTAATCACTGCTCGCTTATCATTCGCATTGACAACGTATTGCAGTCCTTCAAAGCTGTCCTCTTTGTCGAGGGATTTCCTCGATGTAGGTACTCCCGTAGCATGAGCCGCCCAATTTCTGTAGCCACCGGAGAGGAGGAGGAGAAGCCACAGATAGCAACCTATCCGTCTCCTATACCTCGAGATGGGGCTCTAGAGGGAGTAGATCCTCACTCACTTGACTTACTGGTGAGCTCCCTAGACCTTGCGCCTGTTAACTCTCAGCTCAGGTGCATTTCCCGCCTGCAACTAAGCCTTTGCTACGTCAGAGCAAACTTCAAGATAATATTATGCGACGAGGCGGCCACTCGGCTAATGTTAATGATGCCTTGGTAGCTGCCGAAGCGACTAGTCTGAGTTCATCATCGCTGTCGTCCGCTTCCCAGGTGGATCTGTCATATGCTGCGTTAGCAGTGGCAGGACCGGCCAAGGACTGTCGGCTCGGCAGGGAGGGGGCTGCTGTAGCTGG